>NW_027206512.1:18582349-18752349 GCF_024711535.1 Dipodomys merriami | reverse complement strand
TTTGTGAACACTGAGAGCCCTGCTGGAAAGATCACATACAATATCACTCTACCTCTGCACCCGAGTCAAGGTAAGATGTTCAATAAGGCATCTTTCCAGTGATGCTGTTGTTAAGAAATTGTAGACCAGTCCTAAAACCTTGGCATTTTTGATGTTTGTATATATATCGATTCTCATTGAAAGTTTAGGAAAGAACTAGTATTAACACTCCATGCTCCCATCCTCTAGTTTGGATCTAAAAGAGAGAGGGACAAGTGCAGATGTTGGCTTTGGCCCTGATAGCCTGTCCTGTAGAATGTCATGCCACTGAATTGAGTGCCCCCACTAGCCCAGGAACAGGATCAGTCACACATACTCATTGTCTCTTGAGGCAGAAACACCCTGACGATGTTGTGATGGGTGAGCATATCAAACTGAGCAAGTGTTGAGGACAAGGTCTACCAGAGCCCCAAGAGGGCTGAGCCATACATATCTAGTTTCTTTCCCAATCAGATTAGTCACTCCTCCTGTCATAGACGATGTGGAAATGTGAGCCCCACCATCAGTCTCCAGCCTTTAGCTCTTTTAACACTAGGCTTGACCTGTGCCTAACAGAGGTCTACCATCCCTCACAAAAAGGAGATTAGATGCTTCTATGACAGTTCTGCTCCCGCCTTTGAGACTGCTCCCCGAAGATCAACTCCTACCATTATCAAAAATCCCCAAGGAGAAATAAAAATGTAGAGATTAAACTCCATGACTCTTTTGATAAAGACCAACGAAATTAACAGTCTAGAAGTCATCTTCTCCTTCTTTAATCTGCTCAATTGTAGCTAGTAGTTCTGTCCGCAGTGCCAGTTCTTTTCAAACCAACAGGCAAGGCTGTCTTTCTGCAGAATGACTATTAGTCACTCAGCCTTTTATAAGGTGAATTAGTTCTACACTAAGCCCTCCTTCTAAAGAGTGAATAAAATATGGAAGATAAACACAGCATCAGTCCAGTGCCTGCAAAATTTATGAACACAGGCAAACCTGAAGCCCTTAAAGCACTGATCACAAGCCAACTCCTTAGAATGATCAAGATCTGTGCCACAGTTGCCAAAGTACCTCCCAGAGTCTGAGGAAATTCTAAAGCAAGCAGAGAAAGCTGAGAAAAAGATCTCTTTACAGCCTCATCAGAAGACCAATCTGTGGGAATCTCTCAGGGACTTTGACTTAAATTGAAACTCAGTTGTGAAGGTCTGTGGTTATGGTACTGTGTCCACACCTTCTGGAATGATGTGCTCTAAGCTCTATTAGGGGCAATGGTTCTCTTCTTACCGTGGAATGTGTAACATGAATCCTGATCAAGCAGATTTGCTCTTTCCTTGAATCATTGAAGAACAGTGACAAGGAACAACCAGAGACCATTTGTTTCTGGAAGATACATCTCCTACCTGTGACCAAGGCAGGCTTTGTGGTTCTGGCCATCCTATCAGTGTGACAGTGGATGCTCATGCCAATCTCATCCTCCCAGGTATCATCGAGCACAGGGATCAGCCTCACTCTCCTATCCAGTATTTCACACAGGAAGATGTTAACCAGGGCAAAATCCTGTACCGTCCACCCTCTGCAGCCCCCCACCTCCAGGAGATTATGGCCTTCTCCTTCGCTGGTAATGAATGCTCTCATCTGCTTTGAGATCTGTGGATATTCCTGGGTAGCTTGCAACCTATCAGTTCAGCATGTGCCTTGGGCTCACTTTCATTTTTCCCCCCATTAATTCATGCACAAAGGTATGTACTTTTTTAGTAAACTGATATTTTGTAGCACCTATGTGCCAGTCACCGAGGGAGGCCTTGGAGATATGGAGGTGAGACACAGACCCTCTTCTTGGCCTGTGTGAGGATCTAGAGATGGAGGCAAGTAGATTAAACAATCCCAGTAATGAATGTTTATTTCGAGACAGATAAGAACCCTGGAAAAGAAGAAACATGTTAATGGTGAAATTAAAATGACAAGACAGACGTTGGCTGAGGGCTTCGTGGAAGATTCCTAGAAAGGAATTGGCAGAGAGTGATAGTAGAAACTAATGAAGCTAAGTGTACCTGGTCCCTGTTGGTGCAAAAAGCATTCCTGAAGGAAGAGCAGATTCCTCAGAAGAGCAGATGCCCTCTGAGCAAAGGTTGTGGTGGAGAGTGATGTTCTGGGTATCGAAAGAGGGTCAATGAGGCTGGGCATTGTTGATTAATGCCATTAATCCTCACTACACAGAAGGCTGAGATCTGAGGATCATGGTTTCAAGCCAGCCTGACAATGAAAATTCATGCGACTATCTCCAAATAACCAGAAAAAAAAAAACCCAAAAACCCAGCACCTGGAAGTGGAAATGTTCCAATGGTAGAGTATCAGCCTTCATCAAAAAAGTTAAGGGATTGTGCTCTGAGTTGAAACACCAGTGCTGACAGAGAGAGAGAGAGAGAGAGAGACAGAGAGACAGAGAGACAGAGAGAGAAAGAGAGAAAGAGAGACAGAGACAGAGAGAGAGGAGAGAGAAGGAAGGAAGGAAGGAAGGAAGGAAGGAAGGAAGGAAGGAAGGAAGGAAGGAAGGAAGGAAGGAAGGAGGGGGGAAGGAAGGAGGGGGGGAATGGGCAGGAGGGAGGGAAAATAAGTTAGCATGAAAGAGAGAGAAAGAGAAAACGAGAGAAGAGTTAGTGTGTATGGCAGAGATAAGCCTGGTGACAGACTGGCTGTATAGTTCCTGAAAACCTATTAGTATTTGGGTCTTTATCCCAATGACAACCCGGTGGAGGTTTGAAAATGCAGGCAATGGCTTTCTTAAGGAACTTTTTTTTTTAATTTAATTTTATTTTATTTGTGAACATACTGTACAGAGGAGTTACAATTACATGGGCAGGATAATGCGTACATTTCTTACCAAGCATTGCAGCCTCCTCCTTTGTTTACCCTTCACATCCCTTCCCAGCTTCCCCCCTCCCCCCCAATCTGGAGAAGGATTAAGGAACTTTTTGACTGTAATGATGAACAGGGACTTGGAGATTGGGACAGGCCAGGGGTGAGTGGAGTTCAACAGGGAGGGGCTTCCTGAACCCCAGGAACTATTCCCTGTGGGGATGAGAATGTTACTGACCTGGGATTAATAATAAGGATTTGACATAAGAGAGCTATTTGTTTTTAAGACTGAGGAAAGTTGATGACATTTTTCATGAAGGCAGTGCAATGAATTAGGATAGCCTTAAAACTGACCACTGTATCTATTGCACTGATCCAGGGATCAAAGAAGCACTGGTTGTGAGTCCCTAAAGATTTTTATGTCTTGGGATGATTCTAAAAATCTTGGAGCCTGTTTCATTTACAGTTGTTAAGATGTGTGCTCCACAGAACATGATGAATATATGGTGTTATTTTTATAAAGTAGATTTATTCATATTGAACAGCTGCCTGTTGGGGTGGTGGGTGGCTGGTGATGTTTTTTCTATTTGGGGCATTTTTAATTGACATAATATTTGTACATATTTATGGAGATAAAAATCACACATGCATAATAAGTATAATGATCATATCAGGGTGATTATTAATAGCCCTCAAAGAAGTACAGCTGATGTTCTCTTGTGGTAGTTAACTTGGGTTAAATAATTAGAGGGTTTTTTTAAATTATGGTAAGCATATAAAGTATTTGTCATTATTTAATAGAAGTTCAATCATTTAGAATGTGGTGAACTATTCAATTAGATTGAAAATCACTAAGGGTGTGTAGAGGTCATTTCTCTGAGGAGTACCCCTAGTGTTTAGTAACCGGGTAACTAATAGCCCATGAAAATGTTCTCAGTTCCCTGTCCCCTACTTTAGGAGACCTACTTTCCAAGAAACTCAGGATATCCTAGGATTAGAGGATCAACTGTGCTTGCAGTAATTTCCGAATTTGCTATACTTACCTTGGTTCCTCGAGTCACTTCAGAGAGAGCAGAGTCCCATTCTGTATAATCTACAGGATAAATGCCACAAGATAAATCTCTCACACGGTTACAGTGTGTAAATCAATGTCCCAGGCATCACTCAATTCTACAATGGAATTGACCCACCTAGAGTACTGTCAGTGATATACAACATCACCCACGTTTGTCAATTTATAGGATTTTATGTCCTGATAAAATGGGATCTGAATGAATGTATTATAAATCACTCTAACGGCTGTGAGATAAAATTATTCTGCTATGTAGTTCCTTTTGCTATTTGAAATTAATGCTTGCATCATTAAATTCAACATAACATTAGCAGGTGATCTACTGATCATTTCTTCAATCAGAATAATTTAGAATAAAATATCTAACCTCTGTCCCATATTTTGTGTTTTCTCTATCTGCCACTGATTCTGAAATATTTCCTAAACTGGCTTTCTCTCTTAACTCTTTTAGGTCTCCCAGAATCAGTGAAATTCCACTTCACAGGTAAAGACTTTAATACCAGTGTTATTAGAATGGAATGTTTTCTTCCTTTGTTTACTTGTTCTTTTTGCTACCTTCATTGTTACTTTAAGCTATCTTCTAAATTGTATTAAAACTCACATGACCTTTCTTCCAAAACAGAATTCGTCTAAAATAATCACATGGTTAAATAGTAATTGCTTAGTTTTATATTCATAGAAATAATCAAAGGTTGGGCTGGGAAGGTGGCTGCCTTGCATGCATGAGGCCCTGGGTTCGATTCCTCAGCACCACATACACAGAAAAGGCCGGAAGTGGCACTGTGGCTCAAGTGATAGAGCACTAGCCTTGAGCTGAAGAGCTGAGGGACAGTGCCCAGGCCCAGAGTTCAGGCCCGACAACCGACAAAAAAAAAAAAAAAAAAAAAGAAAGAATCCAAGGTGTTAAAAATTAATGTTATTTAAGCCATAATTCAACTCACCTTAATATTTGTTTAAAAGAAATAATAGTATTAATATCTTAGACTCTGGACCAGACATCCTGAAGTTCAGCTTGCTGTGGGAGTTTTTCATCTTCCTTAAATCTGAATTCATCATTCATCAAAAAGATAGAAATAATAATAGTAAAACTTCCAGAACAGTGATTGTTATATAATCACCCTTGTATTAAACTCAGCTCTTGCACAGTGACTGTAGTTAGTCTTAAAAAAATTATCTTTAAGTTGTTGTACAGAGGGGTTTCAATTCAACATGTCAGTTTGTGAGAACTGTATCATGATCCATATCATCCCTTTTATCATTCTCCTTTATCTCTTCTACCCCATTTATCTCCTCAATTTACCTGGTTCTGTTTCCACATATGTGCATTGAATATTATAACTACATTTGCCTATGCTTTCTCTGTTTGTCTCTTCTCCCCCACCCTGACCTCACACCTCTACAACTTATAGTCCCGCTTTCTGGTATTTTTGTTAAACTTAAGTTAGTTTTTCAAAGGAGTTATACCATAGGAATCTTCCCTTGGAGGTACCATACTTTAGTTGATATGTTTGTGCTTATGTACTTCATCTTGAATAGAGCCAGTTATTGAATGCTTTGACACTAGAGGGAGAATTCCTATGACCCTAAGTGTGAGTGTGAGTTGAAAACTGTATACAGAATTTTCAGCACCCCAGGTTAAGTTCACACTACAACAGAAGCTGCATGCCAGTCAGCCAAAGCAGAATCAAACCTGGAGTCCATGTTGAAGCAACATAAAGACAAGTTTTCTTGCTGAGGTCAGACTAACAATAAATGGAATCTTTAAGTAACTTCAGTTAGAATTGATGATTCTGTTGGAAACAACCTTCCATGTGTTCTTTCATATAGTTCATGTAAGAAGAAATCTTGATGGGATAGAAACTTCCAGCCTTTCTTCTTTGAGAGCTAAAAATCACACTTGAGTCACAAGTAATTTCCAATATTGTGTCCATGCTGATATGAACCCACTGTCCATTCATAGTGACAGACCACAAAGTAATTTATATAATCAGTACTAATATAAAACAATTTCTTTGACCTTTTCAAAACAACTCAGGAAATATTGCCTTACTTCTAAAGATAGATATTATTTTCAGTATTCTCAAGCTTAGGATACTAAAGATCAACAAGAATAAATCATCTGTCCAGGTTTCCATCACGCATGTAAAAAGCAGAATAAGGATTTTAACGTAAGCCCCTGACTCAGAATATGGACATGAAAAACATGTGAAATCATAGTAAGCCACAGCTTTTACCCGAAAGCTTGAGTAGGTGGAGGTTATGCATCAACTTCTCCAGGACTTTTTTAGCCTCTTATACAGAACAGAGTGATGGGCCTTGAGCTGACCGTTTTTTTATTATTTTATTTTATTTTACTGTAAAGATGCTGTGCTGAGGGGTTACAGTTACATGAGTAAGGTAATGCGTACCTTATTTGTCTAGCATTGTTACTTCTTTGCTTTTTCCTATTATCCCTTCTCTTCTCCCCCCATGCCCTCCCCAAGGCTGTAAAGTTTATTTCCAGCATAGTGTCTTGTGAGTATCATTGTTGCAATGGGCCATCCTGTGTCCTTGTTTCAGCATTTTGTTATTCCCTTTCCACTCCCCAAATTATATATGTATATATACAAGATGCAGGGTACCAAATCAAATAGTGTAACAATGGGGGATATACCATAGGGGGAAGAACATACAATCAAAAAAAATCACATAGTACATTAAAAACAACAATGACAAAGAAAAAACTCTTTTGTTCATCTCTTGGAGTTCATATCATTTAGCATCATCTTATATGGTCATATGTATGTCACTTTTGAGCTTATCTGATAAGATTATCCTAGATATATAATTATTGCAATAAGGGAAAACATGGAACCTATATTTCTTTGGGTCTGGCTTACTTCATTTAATATGATTTTTCCAAGTCTTTCCATTTCCTAACAAATGGGGAGTGTCATTCTTTCTGATGGAAGCATAGAATTCCACTATATACATATATATATATGTATCCATTTCTTGATCCATTCATCTACTGAGGGGCATCTGGGTTGGTTCCATATCTTAGCTATGGTGAATAATGCTGTGATAAACATAGTTGTGCTGGTAGCTTTAGTAAAGCCTTATTTGTGATCATTTGGGTAAATGCCCAGAAATGGGATTGCTGGATTATAAGGAAGCTTTATGTGTAGGCTTTTGAGGAACCTACATACTGCTTTCCAGAGCAGCTGAACAAGTTTAAACTCCCACCAACAATGCAGTAGGGTTCCCTTCTGGCCACATCCCCTCCAGCATCTGTTGTTATTAGATTTCTTGATTATAGCCATTCTAACTCGGTAAGGTGGAATCTCAATGTTGTTTTGAGTTGCAGTTCTTTTATGGCCAGAGAAGTTGAGCATTTCTTCATGTGTTTATTGGCCATTTTTAATTCCTCTTCAGAGAAGTCTCTCTTTAAGTCTTTTAAGTCTCTTTAAGTCTTTTAATCGGGCAGTTGTTTCTTTGAGGATTTGTTGTTGGGGGATTTAATTTTTTGAGTTCTAAGTATATTTTAGATATGAGACCCTTGTTCATTGTATGGCTAGTGAAGATCTTCTCCCAAACCATGGGCTTTCTGTTGATTTTGCTAGCTATGTTCTTTGCTGTGCGTGCAGAAACTCTGTAGTTTAATGCAATCCCATTTGTCCAACCTTTTTTTGATTTGTTGTGTTTCTTTGTCTTTACTAAGAAAATTTTGTCTTGTACCAAGGAGCCCTAAAGTTTCTCCTATTCCTGCCTGTAATGTTTTCAGGGTGTCTGCTTTTCTTTGAAGTCTTTGATCCATTTGTAGTTGATTCTGGTGCAGGGTTCTATATAAGGATCTAACTTTAGTTTTCTACAGGTGTTTAACCAGTTTTGCCAGCACCATTTGCTGAAGAGGCTGTCTTTCTTCGATTCTATTTTTTTGGCTCCTTCATCAAAGATTAGGTGTCTATAGGTCTGAGGGTTCATTTCTTTGTCTTCATTTCTATATCATTGGTCCTCAGATCTGTTCTTGTGCCAGTACCAAGCTGTTTTGATTATTATGACTATGTAGTAGAGTTTGAAGTCTGGTGTTGCTATTCCTCTAGCACTGTTCTTTCTACTAAGGATTATTTTTGCAATTCGGGTTCTTTTATTTTTTTCTACTGAAGATTTCTGTGGGTTTTTTTAAATTTTATTTTATTTTATTATTGTGAAAATACCGTACAGAGGGGCTACAATTCCGTGGGCAAGATAACAAATACATTTCTTTTCAAGCATTGTTGCCTCCTCCTTTGTTTCCCCTTCCTTGTTTTTGTTGTTGAAGTTCAACTTTTGGAATCTAGTAACAACAAAGCCATCTCCTTTAGGAGACTTTGTAAGGGAGAATTGTAAATTGGGCAGATAATGAGCTAATGCAGCAACAAGCCCAAGCTCTGACATTAAGCCATCGGAAGAAGGAGAAAAGCTCATTTTGGTTAGTCAGTTAAGATGAGAAAGAAGGCTTATGTTCCTGACTTGACTGGCTTCATGACAAGCACAGATGCTCTGGGGAGCAGTTCTGAGCAAGGAATACACATGAGACAAATGATACCTGCATGGAGCTTTTAACCCAAAGAGGCAAAAACATTGCTTAAAGAGAGGGCTGGGTATGTAATTGCTATCATTTTGATTATAATTCTTGTGCTTCCTTTCAAAGCACTGATTGTACCTGATTTATTTTTCTGGGTATGTAATATACACTGGCAAATAGCATTCTTCCATATAATAGAAAGCTGTGCTTTGGTCATATTAAGCAGCTGTGTGCTAGGCCCAAAGCTCTTTGAGTTTTAAATCCTGTCATTTTCTTCTTTGCAAAATAAAAATGTTAAAGTCATCTCAGGCATTTAAAAGGAAAGCAAAGCCAGGACCTGGTGGCTGTGTTCCTTGCTGCCCTGGAGGCTGAGATGGAGGATCTTGGTTCAAAACCAACCCCAATAGGAAAGTTCCTGAGGTTCTTATCTCCAATTAACTACCAAAAACTGGAAAGTAGATATCTGGTTCAAGAGCACCAGCCTTGAACAAAAAAGCTAAGGGACAGTGTCCTGGACCTGAGTTCAAGTCCTACCCAGTACCTGTGTGTGTGTGTGTGTGTGTGCGCGCGCGCACATGCATGCCCATACACACACACACACACACACAACATAAAGCAAATACACATAGAGTAAAGCACATACACACACACACACACACACACACACACACACACACACACAGAGTAAAGCAAACACAGAGTGATAGCAAATGAAATAAATCTATTTTGCAATTACTGATTTTTATTTAACATGGAGGTTCCTCACTTTCAAGGGCCTCCTGAATCCACTGAAATATATGGAAAAGTTAATAGTATGTTTGTCCACAAACATTTATAAATTTAGAATAATCTGCCCCTATTTGTGATGACCCAGGAGAACGAAGATGGAACATAAACACACAAGCAGCAACAATAGTTTTTACAAGTGACTGAATGTCCAGAGTCCTAAAACCTTTGTTGTCATGTCCAGAGGGGCTACTTCAGGATTGCCCTAGGACATGGAATGTACCTTATAAAGACTAGCAGTGTCTTTGAGATGTTTCAAGGATAAGACAAGGAAGTGGTGCTGTGGCTCAAGCGGTAGACCGCTCACCTTGAGCTGAAGAGCACAGGGACAGAGCCCAGGCCCAGAGTTCAAGCCCTACAACCGGCAAAAACAAAAACAAACAAACAAACAACAAAAAAAGGATAAGACAAATCTGAAACCTAAATGGAATCATTACTAGGAGTCACTGAGCAATGCCTTGGTTTGATTAATTAGAAGACAGGTAGATACTGACTTGCTACTGGGCCTAGAAGAAGTGCCAGTATCCCTCCAAGTCTGGCCTTTACAGAGAAATAAGAGATAAGAGCAGAAATAAGAGTCAAGGGTCAAGCCCTTTTGTCTTCATTTCCCTTTGTTGATGAGTGTTCTCAGGGGTGCAGGTAATCCAGGGAAGTAAAATTGGAGGTCACTGTTTTTCTCACAAAGGTGTTGTTTATTATGACATTGTGCATAATTAGCAGGTAAAAATGAATTCTGTTCCTTCCAAACCAATATTATGGCAGACATTTTCTATCTTTTCAAAAGTTATTTTCTAATGATACAAATACACTATTAAAAGAAAATACTAGCTGAGTGCCCATGATTCACACCTATAATCATAACTACTTAGGAAGCTGAAATCTGAGGATCAAAGTTTAAAGCCAGTCCGAGCAGAAACATACTAGTGAGACTCTTATCTTCAATTGACCACTCAAAAACAAGAAATGGAGCTGTGGCTCGAAGCAGTAGAGCACTAGTTTTGAGCAAAAGAGCTCAGGGAGAGTGCCTAGACCCTGAATTCAAGCCCCACAACCGACAAAAAAGAAAGAAAAAATAAGGTGTTTTTCAGAAATACCAGAGGAATTAACCGAATCAGAAAACATTTCTCTAAATAAAAACTTTTATCAAGATCATGTAAGAGTATATATTTTGGATTACTTTCCACTAATGTTTATCAGAATCATCTTGTTTTTCAAGTACGCTCTTAGAATGACTTTGGTTTGATGATCCTTTCTCCTTTTTCTTTTTAAATAATTTCTTATTTTGAAAATACTGTACAGACGGGTTACATTTACATGAGCAAGGTAATGAGTACATTTCTTAACAAGCATTATTGCCTCCTCTTTGGTTTTATTTATAGAAAAGCTTTGTTAGAATAGTCCACAGAATCTTAATTGCTTGCTTACTTTTTCCATCTCTAAGCATCTCTTAAAGTGTTAAAAATAATCTGAAAAGGCTTCTAGCTATGTATTTGTGGAAAGAACCTGAAGTTGACCAGACTACAAGTTGATTTATATTTATGTACATGCTCATGTATGTTTAACTTCCTAGTTTCTGATGGACAGCACACAAGTCCAGAGATGGCCCTCACCATCCATTTACTTCCTGCTGATCAGCAGCCACCAACCTTTCAGGTCACAACTCCTATGCTCAAGGTCAGCCCAGGAGGCCGCACTTCTATAGGTGAGATCTGGGACCATAGAAGAAACATGACTTTGGGAATAGTACCATATTTTAGCAGTAATTCTTTTGCAAGCTTCTTGATAGTAGCCAAAAAGCAGTGACCTCCTTTCCAAGAAGTGTGGGCATTCTTATTCAAATAGAAGCAGCACAGGGAGAAGGAAATAAACTCTTCTGAGGCCAACCTTGTGATGGAATGCAACACAGAATTTATTTCCCACTCTCTAGGAGTTTGATTTGTTGTCTTCCCTGAAATATAAAGTCACAGCAGAGAGGAGAATGAAGGGGAGAAGATTGCAATGACTGCTTTTGTTTACTATTTAGAAAGTAAAGAAAAAATAGGAGAAATGACAAATCACAATAACCTTTAGAAGAGTTGGTCTAGTTACTTCGCTCATGACTTTATATACTTCTATAGTATGCTTACTCTTTAGAAGTTCATTTCTTCTTTTACCGAGGGACATTTTACTGACAAATAATGGACTGGTGATTTTTTGTTAGGTGCACTCTGTGGATCCTTATGTAATTTCTTTGTATGGGGTTTTGTCGAAAAGTAATTGTTGGGGCTGAGTGAAGTGATCCATAGCCATAATCTCAGCTATGCAGGAAGTAGAGGTATGAAAATCATACTGTGAGGTCAGCCCAAGCAAAACTATGAAATTGAAAATTTTGAAAGCCAAAAGGTCTGTTGGTGTAGCTCAAATGATAGAACACTTGCCCATCATGTGTAAGGCCTTGAGTTCAACCTCCAATCCCACCAAAAGAAAAGTTATCAAACTTATATTAAAAAAATGTCATTTTTGTTCCATTCATCATTTTCATAATGGCCCAAGTGGCTATCATTAAACTTGGCTCTCCTGGTAGATTCAGGAAAGTGAGAAGAGAAGAAATAATTAAAAGCAAAACCAGTTTATGCGAGTATTTTCTGGAAGAAAAGCTGCCTTAGCTGTTAAGAACTGACCTACTTCTGCCTTTCTTCTGTGGATGCCCTCATTTGTCTGGAAGAAAA
The DNA here is from genome assembly GCF_024711535.1 of Dipodomys merriami. NCBI lineage: Eukaryota > Metazoa > Chordata > Mammalia > Rodentia > Heteromyidae > Dipodomys > Dipodomys merriami. The sequence goes on along the minus strand of NW_027206512.1, from coordinate 18,740,366 downwards.
AAGTGTTCCGAATTCAGAGCTACCTAAATACTAGGTGAAGTTTTGGGGAAAACCACCTTGCAATTTGTGGATTGACTATCAACTGTTTTTCTTGATTAGAATTAAACAGTCTTCTTTGATAACATATTACCCACAAACCGGCCTACAGCTTGGCCGATGGTGTTAATGCATACAGAGTATACGTTGGTGCTGTACTTATTCTCTTTTACCATAATTTCTTCTCCTTGCTGCAGGCCTGCAAATGGTGGTAAGAGGTGCTGAGACAGCCCTTAGAGAACTCTTCTTTGAACTTCAGAAACCTCCAAAGCATGGCATGCTGGTTAAGTACGAGGCCCGAGCACCCATGACTGCAGGTATCTGAACTCTGTGTGCTTGGTCTGCTTAGAGGAATTTTTTCCTCTACAATTAATTTTAGGTGAAGTGTCTTTGCAGGATAAAACTATGAGGCGGTATTTCCTTTGGTGCTTTTGTCTGTTGGTTTAGTTTGGCACTTCTGCCCATGCCCCTTCCTTACCCTTCACATACCCCTAGTTCTACTCTAAAAGCTGAGGAGCTGCTTCCTGAAATGGGAAGTGAAGACTGGTTTCTGAAGCTTGAAAATGACTTTATAACAGCACCTCAGGAACTATCCTCTTCTGTTTCCCTGTTGCTTTTTCCTACAGATTAATTTGTATGTCTTAGTTTATTAGGTGAATCTTTACAATCATTTTTGCATTATGGTTCTGCTAATATTAGCTTTGTGTATCCATTTTTTTTAAAGGATAATGTTTTAAAAATAGAAAATACATTGTTGAGGTATTATGTAAGCCAGGTAATACTGTGGTGATTGACCAGCTTTTTAAGAAAGTAGGCTTTCTCTGATGAGAGAGAGACAAAGATACAGAGAGACAGAGAGAGAGAGACGGGGGGGGGGGAGATTGGTTCAGATGTACAGAAGAGCACAAAGAACACACATATTTTTTAAACTGTAAGGCCTTGTATATCAAAATGAATATTATTCCCTCAATCATAGTTACCCAAGAATGCCCTATCTTATGACAATAACAATCCATACTTTCTCAAAACCTTAACATGGTTTCTTTGAGAGATGTACTAATGTGTTCTTTTGAAATTCTTCAGTGGAGCAAATCTTTGCCCTTAAAAGCAGATTGAATTCTTAAGAACAATTAATAGGCATTTGGGAGTCACAAAGGTAGACTTCTTTAAATGTACTGAAGAATTGTCATCAGAATAGCTTTTGAAGCATCCTAAGGGATCTATTTTAAGGGTATAATGGTCATTGCCCTGTTTCTTTAATACTACATTCACCCTATATTTGTGTAGTTAATATGTAAGACCTGAAGATGTTTATAGTTAGTTTTATTACCTTGCTTTAAACATAGTGCCCCTAACACTAGTAAAACAGAATAACACAATACTGAAAAAGACGACTGAGGATGAATATAGAAATCCATTTTTATTATATAGTACCAAATTATTTATTTTATTTTTATTTATTTGGGGGGGGGTCTGGTCATGGGGCCTGAACTCTGGGCCTGGGTGCTGTCCCTCAGTTCTTCAGCTCAAGGCTAGCACTCTACGACTTGAGCTACAGTGCCACGTCTGGCTTTTTTCTTTTTGCTTATGTGGTGCTGAGGAATCAAACCCCAGGCCTCATGCATACAAGGCAAGCGCTCTACCATTGAGCCACCTTCCCAGCCCAGTACCAATTTTAATAGCAAATAATCTATCTGAAAATAGCACTTGGGAAGCCTAGTTCTTCTACTGAGTTGTGTGGAATGATTAGGACCATGGAAGTAGAGGCAGTTGTCATAATAAAAGTTCTATGACAAAAAAAATCTTGGAGAAATTGTAATATTCTAATATTCTAATCATTCTTAAAGTTGAAAACATATATTCAAATTGTGTTTATTCTCATTTTCCCCAAACTTGGATAAACTTGAAACTTTTTCCGAAATACACATATCTAATCTACTATGAATTAGTATTCTTGACTGTTCAGCTCAAGTTTCTAACTTCAAGTATATTTTCCCTCCCTCCCTTCCTTCCTTCCTTCCTTCCTTCCTTCCTTCCTTCCTTCCTTCCTTCCTTCCTTCTTTCCTTCCTTCCTTCCTTCCTCCCTCCCTCCCTCCCTCCCTTCCTTCTTTCCTTCCATCTTTCTCCCTCCTTTCCCCTCCTCTTTCCTCTCTTCCTCTACTTATCCTGATGATGAAAACCTTGACCTTGTGCTCAGTAGACAGGTGTTCTACTACTAGTCCTCAAGTATATTTTTCAATTCTTAATTTAAAAAAAACCACACCTTATACCTCCAATTGCAATGAAGATTTCTTAAAAGCTCATGTAGAATAATGAGATTCCAGAAGAGCTATCATAAAAAATGGAAGCTCATTCTTTGTTCTGAACCAAGAGGAATTAAGGAGTGTATTGAAGGCAGATTTTAGCTCAGTAAGATTCAGAACCTTAAAGATCAAAATAAATTAGAACTCTCTTTAGAAGTATACACTACCTTGTTAAACAGGTTCTTACCTTGAAAAGTGGAAAGACAGGCTAACATACCCTTTTTTTAAGAGGGATGTAAAAGGAAGCAAGCCTGTATTGGGTGGACAACTGGACTAATTAGGTTATAAGTCCTACAGTTTATAATTCTATATGTACTTTGAAATTCTGAGAACAAAGGTGCTATATAAATGAAAGGCATTGTTCCAAGAGATAATTGGCTTTGCAATTTGTTTTGTTCTTTCAAGGTGATATGTTTACATATGATGATATTGAGAAAAATGCTCTACAGTACATTCATGATGGCTCCTCTGCTCAGGAGGACAGCATGGAGATCTCAGTCACAGATGGCCTCACAGTGATGACGTCAGAAGTGAGAGTCCAGGTGTCCCTGCCCGAGGACCAAGGGCCTCGGCTGGCTGATGGCTCCTCTCTAAACATTACTGTGGGTAGTCAAAGCACAGCCGTAATTACCAGGTCACACCTTGCTTATGTGGTAAGTCCTTGCATTTCTTTCTCCTTATTTCTCCAGGGCATCTTCTGACTAGGCTGACTAGAAAACTCACCCAAGGAACCTGTTGTTCAGCAGTATCACACCAGCCTACCAAGCATGAGTCCCAGAGCCTCAGTTCAAACCCTCCCCCCATTCCACCAAAATAAACAAATAAATAAATAAATGAGAGGGAGAGAGGGAGGGAAAGATGGAGGAGGGAAGGAAGAAAAAGAGGAAAGAAGAAAGAGCCATCAAGGCTGAGTATTTGAGACTACAGGTATATGACCATAAAAAGAACCCTTTTCTCAGCTTCTATTGTTAGGAGGACTTACACTGGTTTTTCCTGGTCAACTGGTTTTTCCCAGTGTCATGGAGGTAGACATAAATTCATCCAACTCTGGTGACTATACAAAAAATAGGGGTTGTTGACTGTCAGTGGGTAACAAACAATGAAAACATTGCCTTGTCAGAACAGCCAAGTTCCATTGTTTAAGTGCCAGCCGTAGCCTTTCAAATAAGAATTTTCAGCAAAGAGCATTTTAGAAGAATTTTCCTGGTCATTGACTAATAGGTAACAGTTGTGTTTGGGCTCCCATTAGAGGAAAACCATTTCTCACCAGCTTTGGCCTCCTCCTTTTAAGAGTGTTTTCTGACAGAATAAGAGTCATTGTTGATAGTGTCACTGCAGATTTCTTAGGCAGGTTCACTGACTCACCTCCCATGTCCTGCCCCAAGAGACACAGTATAGCTAGAGGCCAAGGGAGAAATAAGGACTCTGGAGTTCCCCCAAGTCTGGCCCTAACTTGATAAGTGGTCCTGGGTAATTAAACTCAAATCTTCCTTCTTTGATTCTACATCTGGGACTAAGGATAATGAGTATAATTAATCTTATTTTGCAGTACTGTGTACTGTAAACAAATAGTTATTCCTATGTAAACATTATAATGAGTTGTTTTTATAATGCCTTAAAAGGAAGAATAATTGTCTGAATGGCAATCATTCTTACTACTGTATTTTTCTTTTAGTAATCTTAAAATTCTAATGGATGATCTGACCCTTTTCTTCATTTTCTTTCTTTCTCTCTTTCTCTTCTTTTTTTTTCTTCTTCTTCTTCTTTTTTTCACTATAGAGTTTTAAGTAATTCTTCTCTGAGCTAAAGAATCATTATAAAACCCAGTACTGAATAGTAGCATGTTAGGGAAAGTGTTGACCTAGAAACATTTGCTTTTGCACAGATTTTCCATTTAAATTGTGTTTTCTTAAATTATGGGAAACTGCATTCCACATTGATCATTGGTTCCTCTTGTGGGTCTACTATAGTTTTGGAAAAGCTTCAATTTTTAATTGATACATTATTTTTTATCATGGATTATGACCTTTTGAATCCTATGAAACTCATAAATTCATAAAAATGTATGAATTCAGAGTCAATCAATAGATAACCAAAGCTTGAAAAATGTTCAACAGACCAAAAAAGCATTCCAGGTACACTTCCTGCCCATTAACTGCATATTATAACCTGTCTATCAAGATACAAGTCCATTGACAACTGAATATATTTTCAAAAACTAATTAAATGTCCAAAAGTGGGATTTCTGGGTCATAGGGGAGCTCTGTGTGGAGTCTTTTGAGGAACCTTCATACTGCTTTCCAAAGTAGTTGAATAAGTTTACACTCCTACCAACAATTCAGTAGAGTTCCCTTTTGGCCACATCCCCTCCAGCATCTGTTGTTATTAAATTTCTTGATTATAGCCATTCTGACTGGGGTGAAGTGAAATCTCAATGCTGTCTTGATTTGCATTTCTTTTATGGCTAGAGAAGTTGAGCATTTCTTCATGTGTCCATTGGCCATTCTTATTTACTCTTCAGAGAAATCTCTCTTTAAGTCTTTAGCCCACTTATTGATCAGGCAGTTGTTTCTTTGAGGATTTGTTGTTGGGGGATTTAGGTTTTTGATTTCTAAGTATTTTAGATATGAGACCCTTGTCTGTTATATGGCTAATAAAGATCTTCTCCCAGTCCATGGGCTTTCTATTGATTTTGCTAGCTATGTCCTTTGCCTTGCAGAAGCTCTGCAGTTTTAATGCAATTCCATTTGTCCAACCTTTCTTTGATTTGTTGTCTTTCTGGATCTCTATTAAGAAAATTTCGTCCTGTGCCAAGGAGCCCTAGAGTTTCTCCTATTCTTTCCCATAATGTTTTCAGGGAATCTGCTTTTATTTCGAGGTCTTTGATCCATTTGGAGTTGATTCTGGTGCAGGGTGATATATATGGATATAGCTTTAGTTTTCTACAAGTGATTAACCAATTTTGCAGTACCATTTACTGAAGAGGCTATCTTTCTTCCATTCTATTTCTTTAGCTCCCATATCAAAGATTAGGTGGCTATAGGTTCATTTCTGGGTCTTAATTTCTATTCCATTGATCCTCATATCTGTTCTTGTGCCAGGACCAAGCTGTTTTGATTACTATGGCTTTGTAGTAGAGTTTGAAATTTGGAATTGATATTCCTCCAGAGCTGTTCTTTCTAATAAGGATTGTTTTTGCTATTTGGGGTCTTTTATTGTTCCATATGAATTTTTGGATTGCTTCTTCTATTTCATTGAAGCGATCACAAAAAAGATCATACCAAAGCTACCAGAACAACCATGTTTATCACAGCATTATTCACCATAGCTAAGATATGGAAACAACCCCGATGCCCCTCAGTAGAGGAATGGATCAAGAAAATGTGATTTTATATATATATATACACATATGAATTCTATGCCTCCATCAGAAAGAATGACATTGTCCCACTTGTTAGGAAATGGAAGACTTGGAAAAAAATTACATTAAGTGAAGTAAGCCAGGCCCAAAGAAACATAGGTCCCATGGTTTCCCTTGTTTGCAATGACTAATACATGTCTAGGACAAGCAGAGAAGGTCAAAGGCTATGTACATATGACCACATGAGATAATATTAAGCAAAATATACCCCAATACAGGGACACAAGTGGTTTTTTTCTTTCTTGCTCCTGTTTCTTTTGTGTGATCTTCCCCCATGGTATAGCCCCTGTTCTCACTGTGTTTGATTCTGGTGTTCTGCATCTTGTATATACATTTTTGTAATTGGAGAGGGGAAGGAGTATAGCAGAATGCTTAAATGGGGATGCACGTTGATCCATAGTGATGATGAGATGTACAGATCACTATGTTGAAAACCAACTTTACAATGTCAGGGTGGGGGGCGGTGGGGGGAGAGGTTGAGGAGGTGGAGAGGGAAAGGTAGGGAAAAAACAGAGGAGTTAACAATGCTCGATAGGAAATATACTCATTACCGTCCTCATGTAACTATAACCCCTCTGTACAGTATGTTTACAATAAAATATATATTAAAAAACTAATTAAATGTAAATTTAGCCACAGGAGCAGAATGACTCCAATGAACATTTCTAGCTTACTGAAAATATGACGTATGTCCTTAAAGACTGGACTAGGTTATGTACAACCTTCCTGTCAGTGTGGTAGAAGACTTTTATATTTAGTGTCATGGAAAGCATTTCCCAAAAATGCTAAAGCTTTCAGTGAATATCTAGGAGGCTGGAAAACCCATCTGATATGCTAGTCATGACCTGGGCAGAGTGGAAAGAGATAGGAGCATCAAAACACCAAAGGCTGTAATATGTTGGAAGAGACAAAAGGAAAAAATGAGATTTTATATAATTTGCTTTGTAATGGCTTTTTTATAGACACAGTTTGCTGTGCATTGCATGTAAACAGGTAAGGGTTTCATGCTCACCACTTCTAGGATAGTGACCATTGGCAAATTGGTTAACCACCCTTGGCCTCACTTTCCTCATCTATAATAGGATTATTAGATTAACTTTTAAAAGCTAATATATGCATTTCATATCATGTATCTAGGCACAGATATTAATTAAAGGTGTATAATTTCTAGAGACAATTGCTACTATATGGAAAAGCTAAAAGAATCTCTTGCTTGACACTATTGGCTCCTGCTTGTAGTCCTCCTGGCTACTCAGGAAGCTGAGATCTGAGGATTGTGGTTCAAAGCCAGCCAAAGCAAGGAAGTCTGTGAGACTCACATCTCCAATTATACACTAAAAAACCATAAGCTCAAGTGGTAGAGCACACACACACACACACACACACACACACACACACACACATACACACACACATACACACAGGCTCACAAATCTCAGGATAAAATACTAGAAATAAAAGGAGAATTTACTAAAAAGTCATAGATAAGATCAACAAACAGTAATAGCATTGCTATATATCAACAAAAAAAACTAGTAAATGTATCTAAAAAGATGCTACCATTTAAAATAACACTGAAGTTACAGTTTTGTGTGTGTGTGTGTGTGTGTGTGTGTGTGTGTGTGTGTGTGTGTGTGTGTGTGTGCGCGTGTGTGTGTGTTTTGGTACTGGGGCTTGAACTCAAGGCACTGTCCTTAGCTGGTGTTCTACCACTTAAGCCACAACCCCTTTGTGGAGCTACCTAAAGATAATAAAATTATAATAACAAAATAATAACATTAAACAATCATGCCTTTGGATGAAACCTAATAAAAAAAACCAGTCAGTTATACAAGAAAAATTGTAGCGCTTGACAGACATTTAAGAATCAATAAATAAATGAAGAGCTGTACGATACTCACACATAGGAATAGTTCATATAAAAAATACCAATTCTCCTACAAAATGACCTTTACTCTCAATTCAATTTCAGTCAAATCCCCAATGGATAAGCTGATTCTGAAATATATGTTAGAACCAAGGGTTAAAATTCTGAACAGAGATGTGAGGAGAGCAAGGAATCTTGTTCTACTAGATATCTAGATTTATTATAAACCTACAGTATTTATAACAGTACAGCACAGAAATATATTAGAAAGCCCAGAAATAGACCTACATGTGAACTGTAATAGAAAACAGACAGTGAGTCAGCTTTGCGGAAGCTGAAAGATTCCTCACAACCTGACACTACACAGCCATTATTCATATGGCCAAAAAAGGAATTTGTTCTGCACTCTACAACCTGCATGTATATTAACCCCCACTTGATGAAGTGCTTAAATGTCATAAGTAAACTTTTCAATTCTTTGCAAATTCTAGACAAATAGTTCTACAATATTGAGTAAGAGGAACTTTTCTTAAGTTAGAAACAGAATGCTAACTGTAAAAGTTTGACATATGTGACTACAAAGTTATATTCATAAAAATACATAACAAGGATAGAAACCAGGCATGTTAAAAATTGGAAGATGATGGGTCTGGGAGTGTGGCTTAGTGGTAGAGTGCTTGCCTAGCATGCATGAAGCCCTGGGTTCGATTCCTCACTACCTCATATACAGAAAAAGCCAGAAATAGCACTATGACTCAAGTGGTAGAGTGCTAGCCTTGAGCAAAAAGACACTCAGGGACCGTGCCCAGGCCCTGAATTTAAGCCCCAGGACTAGCTAAAAAAAAAAATGGAAGATGATACTTGCTACTCATATAACCAGAAATACAAGGAAAATATAAAGAATGTCTGCAGATCAAGAAAAAGATAAGAAAGTAGGAAAATGAACAAGAACTTCAAAGAAGAGGAACACATGTAGTCAATAAGCAGATATCCACTTTTATTAGTGATCAGGGACAGTATGTTAAGGTGATATACATTTTATGTGAAATAATGGGGAGGAAGTATATCTATAGGAAATTCTTTGTCAGTGGAAGTATCTGAAACAATCACTATGGAAAAGAATTTGACAATATCTTGTCAGAATGAATAGTCAGTTTCCTTAATCATCCTACTAGATTCTTCCCTGAGAAAAACTTTCATACCAATACCAAATGTCATGGGCAAAAATGTTCATAGCAGCATTATTTGTAGCAGTGAAAATATTGAAACAAGCTCCAATATCCATCAACAAGATAACAGACATCTTGTCATCTACTTACTCTGTAGACTATTAGAAAGCCACAAAACAGATGAATTGTATTTACAGCAGTATGGATAAATCCTTGCAGTCTATCACTGAATAAAGGAGAAAGATATTCCAAGAGGGTATAGGTCAGTGCACTTGCCTTACCTAAAATGTGAACACAGGAGTTCAATCCTGAACACCACAAACAATACACTGCTAAACAGTCCCCTGTCTCTTCCAAGATCTTAAAAAGCATGATGGTGATACACACCTGTAAACCCAACATTCAGGAGGCTGAGCCAACCTGAGTCATGTAGTAAGACCATATCCCAGAAAGAAAAGCAAAGTAAATGAAAAGAAATTCCACAAGAGTACATTCTGAGTCTATTTTTCTCATTTTTAAACTAAAAATAGACTTTGTAATAACATATCAAACTATATTAAGAAACTTAAGGAAATGAGAAATAAGATTCAGCTTATTGAAAAGCACAGGGCAAGGACAAAGGAGCAATTATATATATATATATATATATATATGGCATATAACATATATAATATATACACACATATATAATCTCACTGAATAGTAGAGTCTTGGCTGTATACGTAATAATTATTTATATTTAGTATAGTTATATGCTTGCCTGTTTATAATTAGTAATAGGAGGAAAATGAAAACATGAATTAACCCAAAGGAATGTAAAGAGCTTTGAGCAGGACAGTTACATGAAGACAAGATTTATATTCATAGGTATTCTCTGTATCTGCAGTATTTTGAATGTACTGAGATAGTGATTTTCTTTAAATTATGACAGTATTTGGGGGGGGGGGGAAACCTAGCTGATTTCCCTCTTTTTTCAAACCCAGAAGTCACTTAAAAATTGAAGCCTAATAAGATATGCTTCACATGAGATAAGCATTTCCTTGCCAAATTTGCCAATGTGGAATTTAGAAGCTCTTCATTCTAATTAAGAGCCACACGCGCTAGCTCTGTAGTTTATCACCATCTCAGAAGATGAGACCTTAAAACTCTCAACATTTTCTTTAAAATTCTCTGTTAGTGGGGACTCACAGTAATATTAAGAAGTAGTCCCTTGGAAGCTTACATATTGTACAGAAAGAGAGAAACTTTAAACAAGTATGAATGTAGAGGAAATTTTCCACAGCTTTTCAGGTTCAATAAATGTGTATCTCTTGCTTTGAGGTTCAGAACCACTAACTTCAAAAGAGCCCTGAGGGGCTGGGAAGGTGGCTCAGTGGTAGAGCATTTGCCTTGCATGCATGAGGCCCCTGGGTTCGATTCCTCAGCACCACATAAGCAAAAAAAAAAAAAAAAAGCCGGAAGTGGCGCTGTGGCTCAAGTGGTAGAGCGCTAACCTTGAGCTGAAGAGCTGAGGGACAGAGCCCGGGCCCAGAGTTCAGGCCCCACGACCAGACCCCCCAAAAAAGAGCCCTGAAGATAGAAATAAGAGTGGATTGAAAAGTGCTGTCTCTGGCCTACCAGGTAGCAGTGTACACAAGCCTGATCCGATTCCACACATAACTACAATATGACTGCCAAAATTTACATTTGAAAGTAAAATTGACCATGCAGCATTTTGTTTTCATTGTTGTTTATGAAAAAGTGGAATGCGCCATTCTCATAATTCATCAAAAAAATGAATAAGGGCTGGAGGTTGGACTTAAGTAGTCAGATCCTTCCTAGCAAGGTCACAGTTCTGAGTTCAAACCCTAGTATTGCCAAAGAAAAGATTTAAAAAGAATTACCAACAAGTTTTTTCCTGCCTTCTAGATGTTTCCAAAATATTCTTGTTAGAAATAAGAAATTGTTCATTCAGTTTTAAAGAGGAAGTAAATGTGATCAAAGGACATTACATATAGGTATGGAAGAGTCATAAAGAAGAAATTTCATATAAACTTAGAAAAATTAATTAATTTTAAAGTATATTCAGTTATTGAATGTAGAGAAATACAGAAAACTAATTTTATTTCTCAGTAAACCATAGAGAAGGAGAAAGAAATGTTCTTTGTTAATATTGAGGATCACACTGTGGAGTGTGATCCATAGATTCATAACAGAATGGAATGAATGGGTTCCTATATCATTTCGTTAATCCAAAACTTTATCACATCAGATATTATATACATATTTTTTATCAAATGAGCCACTGGCTAATCTAAATATTTTCCACTCATTCTGCCTCATAGACTTTTGGCCTTGTGTAGTGTAATATATTGTAATAGAATTTTACTTGCTTCTAAAATACAAGTGATATGGAAGAAGCCTATATCTGTGTTGGTAGATGACTTACAGCTGATCACATTTTATTTATTTTTATACACTTGTAATAAAAACAAAATTTTCCATTCTTAAGGCATCAATAGGGTATCTCTTTGTTTTATACTTCATACCTAAAGTTCATTCCACACTGAGCTATTCTTGGAAGAAAACATTATCCTATTATTCCTCTTTTATTGAAGGAGGACTAAATACTGTGGTTTTCCTGAAGTTTGAAATGATGTTGCTTAATGAACATATGGAAGGAGGTTTTGGTCATTAGCAGAGACAGAAACACCTGCAGACCTCTGCACAATGGGATTTTTTTTTCTTGCAAATGTGCATTCACACCCTTACTCCTATCTACCTGATTAGGATGATACATCACCTGACTCCGAGATCTGGATTCAATTAAGTTCCTTGCCAATGTATGGTGCTCTTTCTAGAACCTCAGGATCTGAGGTAGAAGAACTCTCAGAGTTTTCTAATTTCACAATGGAAGATATCAACAAAAACAATATTAGGTAGGTAACCATTTTGTATTATTTCACAGGAAGTTTTAAATTTTGTATTAAAAATATTTATACAAAAAGTTAATCCTCAAGTTGTAACTCAAATAATATGAGGCTTCTGACCTCACTTTTATACAAAAGTACAATCATCTTACCCAGGAGTTGATGACTCATTCTTTTGGCCTTTATAGATACTCAGCTGTATTTGAGACGGATGGTCATCTGGTCACTGATAGCTTCCACTTCTCTGTCTCTGACATGGACCACAACCATCTGGACAATCAGATATTTACCATCACAGTTACTCCTGTCAAGAATCCGCCTCCAGTCATTGCTTTTGCTGATCTTATCACGGTAAACAATCTTAGATCAGTAAACAGGAAGTCAATAGAGATCTAGAATTTGGGGGGATATAAGTAAAGAATTTCTGTCTAAATTGGCCACCAACTTCTTTCCCCAAAGTTTCTAGGCAATGGTACCAAGATATGCATGGTTTGTAGTTGTGTGTTTTCAGAAAGCCTAACAATACTTGTGTGCAGAAGGTTGAAGCGCTATATAGACATTAGTCAGCCAACAAATATCCATGTGCTAGATGCTATGCTGGATATTATTAGTGCTAAGAGTAAATAGAAGTATAAAAGAACTCTAGGAGTGTACAATTTAATGTTAACAGCTAAAACATGGACTTTGTCCTGCAGTCAAGCAAGTTGATATCCACACTAAGCAATATGCATAGATCCTGTGGAGTCTTCATCATTAAATTTCCCCAAATGTGAGTTCCAGGTCCAGTTCTATTACTGGCTGAGTAACTATGAGCCAAATATTAATGTTTCTTAGGTTCAGTTGCTACCATGCTCTTGTGGCTCATTGCTGTAATCCTAGCTACTTAGGAGGCTGAGACCTGCAAGATCTCAATTTAAAGCCAGCCTGTACAGAACAGTCCATAAGATGCTACCTTGCCTTTAACCTGCAAAAAGCCCATCTGGAGATGTAGCTCAAATGGTAGAGTCCCAGCTGTGAGCAAGAAAGCTAAATGAGAGAGTTAGACCCTGAGTTCAAGCCCCACTGCCAGAAAAGAAATTGTTCCTACTACATAAAAGATTTTTCTGATGACCAAAGAAATAACATAGAGCAATCCTCACATAGTACCTAAAGTATGAAAGTTAATTCAGTTTCCTCTTCCTGCCATGAGTACTTACCATGATACTCAGTGCTTACAACCTTTCTGGTTTTGTCAAGCAGTTGATAATTCTTCAAACGGAATTATTTCTAAATTGTTGGGATATTCTTCTACTTTTCCTTTTCTACCCTTTGGGGAAGCCACTTGTACTGTCCTCATTCTCAGAGTCCCCTTTGTAATTTATAGGTCATCCTACAGCTAGCCAAGAGTTGTTCAGAGGGAGATGGCTCAGCCGTTTCTAGCAGATCAGCAGAAAACACCAGTGTAGGTTGCAGAGTTAGCATTTAAAACAGTACCCTAAAGGAAAAAGGTTAGTTTGAGCAACTGCTTTTACTTATACTGATTTATTTTCTCTTTTTTGACATTAGGATAAGCATTAGCTTTTAGATACGGCAAGCCCTTCCCTCAAACAGACTATAAATAAATATGGAACAGAAAGGAATAAATGAGACTTTTATTCTGGATAGTAACGCCTATAGCACGGTTACTCGCACAGAATTGGAGGCAGGACTAGATCTATCCCTCTCCAGTTGTGATCACGCTCCAGCTGTGGCCTGTTGATGCTACAATGAGGCAGCCATCCCCTCACATAGCTGCACTGGGATGGTGAGCTGCTTTATAACCAGATCCATCATTGAATGAAGTGCACCTTTGAAAGGGAGACACGAAGTCCTCGTATCTGAGTGTGTATTTGAGAGGCACTGAAAGATTGCCTGGCTTCAGCGGCACGCACATTCCTCATCTCGTCTGTAGAGGATCTGCCTCCTCACAGCAGTGGAATTGTTGCTGGAAGGTCACCCCATGCAGCCCTGTTCAACTCAGATCTTTCTTTTACTGCAGTTATGTGCAATCAAGGACTCTACATTCTGTTCTTCTTTAGGTGGATGAAGGAGGGAGAGCCCCACTCTCCTTCCACCATTTCTTTGCTACTGAGGATCACGACAACCTTCAGGGAGATGCCATTATCAAACTCAGTGTTCTCCCCAAATATGGCTGCATTGAGAACACTGGAACAGGTAACGATAGCAGATTTGCTGTCAAAGTTTTCAGGATCTGGAAAAACAAGGAGGGTGGAGGGAGGATCTGTATTCCCATGGAACAAGGGGATGGAGAGTTAAAGAAGAATGGGACCATTTCATTTACTCAACAGAAATCTACCAATCATTTTCTGTGTGCCATGTACTTAAAAAAAGTTCCTGGGATGCATCAGTAAATAAAACAGATACAACCTTCCCCCTTTGCAGTGCTTTAGATTCTTGTGGAGGGAGCCAAATTAAAGAGAAAACTGGGTAAGATGTTAAAAGGGGAATAAGTGCAATAGGGAACATAGAGCAGAGAAAAGAGATTTGGAATATCAGCAGTGGGGGTGAGGGGACAGTGGACTGCATTCTAAATGGGGTGTTGAAGACATAAAAGAATCCTGTCCCTTTATTTCAAGGCAGCTGCAGTTCAGCAGAACCACAGCTTATGTCTCAGCTCCTTCTATAGCTATGACATGAATTGAAATGCATGCTGTCTCTTGGTGGCACCTTTTTCAACATTCTTCCTCCTTCACCATCTGCCCTCGACCCACTGGTGGTTATCACACGAGGCACAAAAGGCCTGTACAGACCATAGGCCCCCTGAGACCTTCTGTGACTGGCAGCTGAGACAGCTCATAGCAGGTTGCTGTGCTGATGCCCCTGCCATGAGATTCCGGAGCACCAGCTCTAATTGGCATGCAGCTAGCAGCTCCCATAGTGAAGCCATTGCTGCAGGTGTCGGTGGTCAGCATGGTGCCTGAGATTTGAGCCCTGTGACGGGGAACTCATTTAGAGTGGTCATGTTTTCCTATCAAAAGGCTTGGGGATTTTCCCTGTCTTGTCTCTCAGTGCATGTGCTCTGATGTGTTTATTGTGGAATTAAGTTTGCTTCAACAAATGTTTGTGCTAGATACAATGGATATAAAGATGAATAATGCAGACCTTGCCTAGAGTTTGAGACAGATATGAAGATTGATAAATTATAATAAACGACAAACGCCAGGAAAAAAAAAAAGAAGGAGCAAAGTATGGAGAGAGTACATAAAACAAAGTAATGACTTTTGCCTAAGAAAGCAGTAAAGTCTGAGCAGGTTGGAACTTGTTGGGCTAATGGGATTCATTGTGAGCAGAAGGAAAATGGCATTTCTTGCAAAGGGAAGAGCGCGGGTGTTTGGAAATCACACACACACACACACACACACACACACACACACACAGAGCCATCTTTTCTCTCTGGTGTCTTTCTTTGGAAGCCATTGTTACATGGTTGTTTGCATTTACCTGGCACAGAGGAGCAGAGATGGCCATGTAGAGGGGGTAGCCATTGGGATAGAAGTCAAAATGTTAGCAAGCCTCAGCCTTTCTAAAAAGGGTTTTGAAAACTTTAGTGTGTGTAACTATTGCCTGGAGTTCTATGAGAGTAGTTTCCTTGGCAGTGACACAAGAGTTTCTATTTCTGGAGCCTGGTGTGGCCTATGAATTTGCCTTTTTTTTGCCAGTTCACCAGTGATGCCAAGGCTGCTGGTTTAATGGCCATAATCACTGGCCCATAATAACATGGGTATAAGCCTGGATATAAGGAAAAGGCATGTGGAGATCTAAAATAATTGCTCAGGTGCTATCAGCTAAGGAGCCTGCCTTTCCTGCATAGGAAGGCCCTGTGCCTTTGGTTATCTTATGGTATGTATATGAAATGAGCTACTTATATCCAGAACTCAGATGATCTTATTTTAAAAAACTGCTACAAGAAGTGCCTTTGATTTCTCCTTGACAAGAAGGAAAGAAACAACATTATCATGCTAGATATGAAATCTCATGGAATAGTATCTGAATTCATTTTGGACTTGCAGAAACAGAAACCACCTCCTTTCTGGTACCACTGGAGGCATTACTACATTCCAGTGCAGTCCAATAGTAGGCAATATAATGACAGCCCGACATATCTCTGATTATTGGATTTACAGGTATCATACTGTGCTTAAGAAGACAGTGAAACACATTTAGTAAGAGTGATTGACATCCAAATGTAGAAAGTACAACTTTAAAACTTGGAAAGATTGGAACTTAAAGTTTCAGTAGCAGCTTAGCACCAATGGCTCACACTTATAATCCTAGCTACTCAGGAGGACGTGATGGGGGTATTGTAGTTGACAGCTAGAAAAAAATTTAGAGACCCCATTTCAACCAATAGCTGGGTTAGTTGGATTGATGTGTACCAGTCATCCCAGCTACCGAAGGTTGAAGTCAGGATTGTAGTTCCAGGACAAACCAGAGAAGTTTTGAGAATCTAGGTGCAGGGCATGGTGGTATAAGCCTGTCAGCCCAGCTAGAGTGGGAAACATAATAGAAGGATATCATCCAGGCATGTACCCAGCAAAGACTGAGATCTTATCTCAAAATAGCCAACACAAAACAGGTCTGGAGTAGTGGCTCTATTGTAGAGCACCTGCTCAGCAAGTGTAAGTCCCTGAGTTCAAAACCCCAGTCCTGCCCAAAATAAGAAATTTCTGTGACATTTCAGTGTTCATTGGCTTATTTTCCAGAGATTTAAAATAAGGTATCTACTTATATTCTGAAACATCATTTCTTTAGGTTATTTTTGCCCAAACAATAAAGTCACATTTCCCTTGTTTATAGTGATCAGTGGGAGGAGAAAGTAAAAATTGGGAGGAATTTTAGAGTTCCTTCTGGAAATCTGAACTGTATGATCTAGGGATTATTGGATCAGTGGCCCTGTAAACCTCTCTGTGCTCTGAAGGGTAAAGAAAATTCATGTCATTGAAAGAAAAAATAATGCCTCGAGCTCTTCTTTCAAGCAGCTTATCTTTTTAAAAAAATCTTTCATTTCTAATATTTCTGTTGGTATACCAACAAATGTGGCACTGTATATAGTTCAGGACATTGATATTTGCAAAGGATCATGGAGAAGGGAAAGGAAAGGCTTTATTGTTTCACATCTGCCAACTGTACTTTTCTTGTTGATAGATATCCAGGAAACGGTTGAAGACACAGGGTTCCTTTTTTTTTTTTTTCTTCTCATTTCTAGAAGAGAATTGTGGTAACAATTTAAAATCACTCAGTTGGAAGGAGTCAGGTTAGAACCAAGTAAAGACAAGGCATCCATCATTTAGACAGTGCTTACTCTTCCCCTTGGCCTCTTGCAGCATTTGAGACAAAGATGAGAAGAGTAAGTTGGAAGCAGCATTTTGTGTAAAGATTTCAATGGCATTTGTGTTGGTCGGCTTTCCATTACTGTGACAAATACCTGAAATATGTCAACATTTTCAGAGACAAGGTTTATTTTGATTCATGGCTCCCAAAGTTTCAGTCCATGGTTGACGCCTGGCTTTCAGGAGTGTGGCTGAGAGTGTGGCTGAGCTGCTCATCTAATGATGAATATGCAGAAGAGAGAAAGGAAGGGACAGGAGTCCAATATCCCCTTGAAGAGCCCACCTCACTTAACACATGGCCCATAGGGAACACATTTCCAAACTGTAGCATCACCCAAGCTGTGTTTGGGATCTGAACACCTCCAACCTGAAATGATACTTAGTGTCATGGCATCTGAGTGGCCCCTGGACATTGCAGTATTCCTGGAATCATCTCCTACAATAAACTCCAGCTTCCCACAGGTTTAATTAGGAAACTAGGAAGTCAAGGGGCTGGGAAGGTGGCTCAGTGGTAGCGCTTGCCTTGCATGCCTGAGGCCCTGGGTTCGATTCCTCAGCACCACATAAGCAAAAAGAAAAAAGCCAGAAGTGGTGCTCTGGCTCAAGTGGTAGAGTGCTAGCCTTGAGCTGAAGAGCTGAGGGACAGCACCCAGGCCCAGAGTTCAGCCCCACGACCAGACCCAAAAAAAAGAAAAGAAACTAGGAAGTCAAGATATATAGTTAAAATATTCCTTCCACAGAGAAAATGTTTCTCTTACAGGCTATGCCAAACAGAATGGTGCTGAAGTTGGCTTCAGTTTAAAGGAGAATCTTGACTGTTGTGTTGTTCGTTACCCCCAAGATTTATGTTATGATCAATTCCTAATGAAACAACCACTGATTCTGCCCTCTAGGAAACAAAAACATGAATGTTTTCAAGTATGCTGTCTTCTGTGTTTACATGTGGAGACACTGGGCAGGTGTGTCTGTTTATAGATGAGAAATAGTCTGTGAAATCTGGGATCCAACCCTGAGATTTCCAGTTCCTGCTCTGTGCTTTCGTCATTCTCAAAGTTTGTCCGCCAGCATATATTGTGTGTGTGTGTGTGTGTGTGTGTGTGTGTGTGTGTGTGTGTGTGTGTATACGTGTGCAAGTGTGTGTGTGCATGTACACATGTGCATATGCATGTGCACACCAGTGTTGGAGCTTGAACTCAGGGGCTAGTCTCTGACCATTAGCATTTTCACTCAAAGTTGGTATTCTACCACTTGGGCTTTGTGGTGGTTAATTGGGGGTAAGAATCTCATGTACTTTCCTGCCAAGGCTGACTTCAAACCACAATCCTTAGGTCTCAACCTCTTGAGTATCTAGGATTACAGGCATGAGCCACTGGCACCCAGTAAGCATATTTTCCCCTTGTTTTGAAAGTAATGTCTTCTTTTCTAATTTATCCTAGTAAGTGGAAACTGTTAGATGAAGGTAAAAGTCCTCTTTTCATGTTTAAATAGGTGATCGCTTTGGCCCTGGGACTACTGGTGACCTAGAAGCATCATTCCTTATTCAAGATGTTCTGGAAAACTATATTTACTATTTCCAGAGTGTTCATGAAAGCATCGAGCCAACCCATGATATTTTTAGCTTTTATGTGAGTGATGGAACCAGTCGTTCAGAAATTCACAGCATCAATATCACCATCGAGGTAATTGCTTGGGGAGTTGGAAACATTCGTTGATCTTTTGACCACACAGGGTCTTCCCATTAGAGAGCTTTCTTTATGTGGATTCAAAAGCAAAAAAGGATGGATTTGACCTTCACTTTTAAATATCAATTCTAAAACACAATCCTGACTTTCAGGAAACTTGTGGAATTAAGATTGGCATTTGGGGAAGGTCTGAGAGAATCAGGCTGGAAAACTTTTATCAGTGGCATAGTGATGCAGACTAATTTTCCTGTGTTTCTCTGAAATTAATGTCTTTATTTTCATTTAAGCTCTAACTACCCAAGGAGAAGATGAGAACAAGAAATGAGTGGGGGAGGGGAAGGGAGGGAAAACGGGAATGTTCTCAGAATGGAGTAACTCCTCCTTGGGAAAATTAGTTGCATGGAATCTTCATAAGCCTTAAATGACACTGAAGTAGAGGTCTATGAGTCAGCTCAAGAAATCTGCACTTTCCAATACTGTGTCCTTCTATAAGTACTGAGACTTGCTTAAGGTTTTCTATGGCAGTTCTGGGTTCAAACGTTTTACCATCGATTTCTCCCAAACAGGCTTGTCTTTTTCAATAATATGTCCATTCCAGAGTCTAGAAAATACAGTCACTGTACCTGTGGAAGAAAACTTAGAAGATTTTTGTAGAAAGCACTTAGCCTCTTTAAAAGAACATATTGTTTGTGTGTCTTCTCAAACTAATTATTCTGATAAGGGTAGTAACCCATTAAATGCTGTTTTGATAGTGGAGGTTGCTACCACAAGGATGCTTTCTCTTAAAAACATGTGTTTTCTTTCTTCTTAAACTAATATATGTGTGAGACCCAATGTTTTCTGCTTCCATTAGAGGAAGAACGATGAACCTCCCAGGATGACTTTGCGACCCCTTGGAGTACAGCTGAGCTCTGGAGTGGCGCTAAGCAATTCTTCTCTGAGCCTGCATGATCTGGACACCCCAGATAATGAGCTGATTTTTGTATTGACAAAAAAGCCTGACCACGGTAGGATATAAACTGCTGTGGCAAGCTTCTTAATTGAGGTGCCTGATGGGTTACTAGAATCAGCACATATGTTTCAGTTGCTATTCCTTTGCCTTTTCTATATATAGTCTATTCTTCACATCAAAGTATAATCAAATTCACAGCTAGTTATTATTCTTGAGGTCACAGTAGATACTGACTGTTTAAAAAGCCTGAATCCTAGGTAATGGGTAACTCAGAAATTTAATTTCAGCTGCTTTCTTATTTTGCTGTGTAACCTCAAGCAAAACAGGTTTCAACATTACCATATTCTCTTCTTGGAGATGGCATCATTGTTGGGTAGTTCCAGACCCCTCTCATGGCAGGCTGGTGGCATTTAGAAGTCTCTGTGAGCTTGCTCCTTTTGCAGATAGGGTATTTACTTTCTGACTTAAGCCAGATGTAGAAAGCTCTATGGGGATCTTTTACTTCTTTCTTTTCTAAGCACTGTCCCCCAAGAAGTACCTCAAGCTCTAAATCCATGTGGTTCTGTGTCTCAATCAACCTTTTGGGCTTGCAAAGGTAAAATAGCTGTTGTTGATGAAGGGTTCATTGAAGAGACACCACTGGTATTTGCATTTTTCTCTTGCTTTCATTCACTTTGCTTTCTTTTTTAATTGGTGTGTAGTAAATCATACATAATAATGAATTGTATCATAATATCTCTATACATGCAAATAGTGAACTTGTATCATTTTCTCTGGTTAGTTTTTCTTATACTTTCATTTTCTGTAATGTAGTGCTATAAATGGGATTGCACTTGACCCTTGAGAACAGAAACCTAAGCTTTAATATAAATGTGTCTTTCTGAGTTTAAATTATTCCCATTGCTTTTTGTTTAAAACAAACTCCCATCTCCCTAAGAAACGGGATGTGAGTAAAGAGTGCTGTTTTCACGTTAGAGAGGGAGACAAAAAGATTTACATAATGAAGTGAGCTTGAATTCATGGAGGGAGGTGTGATTTCTAAGCTACTATATTGCCACATCCATCTGTGTCTCTTTAAGAGAGATTTAACCAGGAAGAGGGGGACTTGATTTCTTTAATTATAGATGAAGCCCCAGGGAAGCACTTGTACTTACATGCAAAATGCTAAGTTGTTGGTACCTAGTACCTCTGAGGCCTGGTGACCTACTGATTAGCAAAATCACACACTATATAGGTAGCACCATTAACTCTTTGATGCTCTTCTTTAGGTCATCTGCTGAGAAGATTTACTGCTTCTGAGCCTCTGGAGAATGGGACAGTTTTAGCCCAGGGTTCCTCCTTCACTTACCAGGAAGTTCTAGCTGGGCTGATCGGGTATCTGCCTGGTGACCCTGGTGTGGCAGTGGATGAGTTCCGGTTTTCTCTCTCTGATGGCTTCCATGTGAACACAGGGAGGATGGAGATCTACATAGAACTACCTACAAGTGACACCCCCCACCTGGCGGTAAACCGAAGGCTGCAGCTCTCAGCAGGTGTGTTACTCAAAACTTTTCATCACCATTGCAAACACCTGGGTGAAACAACTGAAAAGGAAAAAAGATTTCTTTTGACACATGGTTTGAGAGCTTTCAATTCCTGGCCATTTGGCTGTAGTGAGACAGAACATCATGGCAGAGCTGCTCACCTCATTGCCAAGAAGCAAAGAGAGACAGACATTTAGAGGCCAGAAGAATATGCAGCCCCCAAAAATTCCCTCCCCCCCCCCACACACACCATGTGCTTCCTCTAGGGAGACTAACCTCCTAGAATTTCCAGGACCTTCCAACAGACCTTCATCACTTGAGTCTGAGGGAAACATTAGAAGATGTCACAGGGGTAGAGAGATGAGGCTGCTTACCTTTTGTCTTTATTTCTTTCTCCAGGGTACATATTCACTTCCATGTTAGGGCTGTGGGTGGATCTTAAACCAGCTATTCAATACCTGGAGAGACTGGGGGTTTAGAGAACTGTTATTTTGGGGATACTAAATATTGAGAATGAAAATGTGAGCCACTGAAATTCATTGAACCAGATGCCTCTGGCTGTGAATTTGAGAACAATTTATAAAGGAGTTTGCTGTTTTCAGGGTGCTCAAAAATCTTAGTTTATCTAGGTACCTCTGGTTCCAGGTTTCCTGTAGCAGTACTTCTCTTCTACAAAACTCATGGATTCCCAACATAAAAACAACCTAGGATAACTTTTACTATGCTGAGTTAAAAAAAATAAACAAAAAACACCAAAAAAAATAGAGACATGGAGGAGCCAAATGTCAGTGGCTCACACGTCTAATCCTAGACACCCGAGAGGCTGAGATCTGAAGGATTACAGTTCAAAGCCAGCCCAGGCAGAAACATCCATAAGACTTCATCTCCTGAGTTGGAGATATGAATCAAATGGCAGAGTACCAGCCAGGCCAAGCAAAGCCAACCAATCATGAGGCTCCAAGTTCAAATTCTGGTATAGGCAAAAACAAAAGTCACGGAGAGGACAATGGAAGGTTATTGTGTGTTAAAACATGGTGCAAATGATTAAGAAGTATGCAGTATGGAATCCTAGCATCTAACTCACAACATTTTGCCATCTTTTTGTACCTCGGAAGGAGCTGTGGCAAAATATACATCTTGGGCTCAGACTGCAGTATAAAGTTTCTTAATTGGGGAGTGTACCTTGGGTCCAGCATGTCAGAATCTCACTAGGACTCAGCCTTAGTTTCACAGGTATTTTGGATGGAAAGAGATACACTGTAGTATTTTTAGTATTTGAAAATATGGGAGTTACTGAAGTACCCAGGAATTTGGTTTACAAATGGACTTTACTTGGAACCTAACCTGTTACTACTTCATGGATTGTAGTAGAAGATACACAGTCCCTCCATCAGAGAAAGGTACGTCATTCTTTGTGGCAGAGCAGGCAGCCTGGGCATCAGAAAGTTTCGCTGTTCCCCTTAGTCTTCTCCATCTCATGGGAGTGCTACACAGGACCACTTGGATGCCTTCACATATTGGAGGATATATGACAGAAGGGGAGAGTGGGGCTTGAGGAACTTCTTCTGTTTTAGTAAGCACAAGCAGTCTGATCCTTGTTCCAGAGAACACGCTACCACATCTCTCAAGGTTTCTAGCTGAGAGATACAGAGGCCATCAGAGCCTATGATGGATTGCCTGACACTAGATCCCTGACACATGGATGATACAGACCTACTTGGCTAGAATTTACTACATGTAATATGAGAGAAAAGTAGGCAGGAAAGCAAAGGACAAGATTCTGAGAAGAGGTGTTTCTGGGCCGAGGAGGCGGGGTGAATGCCTTGCTTCTGTCCCCAGCACCTGCAAGTAGATCACCCTGCTCCTCATACTTAGCTTACCGTTGGTCTTGATAAGCACTGCTTTTACTATTCCCCCTGAGATGCCAGTGGTTTTGTGCTTATGGTTTTGTGATCCTTGACACTGTAAATAAATTAAATCCCAGCAGATTTCTGAAATCATAAATATAGAAGTTATTTGCATCATGGTATTAGGAGTTATTCCTAGCTACTAACTGGTGGCTACTGGGTAGAATGAACACAGGGAGAAAAAAAAATGGATAAAAAGGAAATCAGGGTTTAGTTTTAAACACAAGATTATTTCATTTCAAGAAATTAAAGTTTAGGGTAATTAAGGACAAGTGCCTGGTACCAAAACCCAAGGAGTGAATGATAACTTATCCTTCAGTCTCCTAAAATCATTTGATATCTCATTTGAAGGAAAGGGGACTGGCATTCTTCTGTTCTTTCCCAGGGTCGGCAGCACACATCACAGAACAGCACTTGAAAGTGACTGACGTCAGCTCTGATGGCCGTCAGGTTGTGTACATCATGAAGGAAGATCCTGGTGCAGGTCACCTGCGGATGGTTAAACGTGACAATGTGGAGCGAATCTCTGTTAAAGGTCCCATCCGAAGTTTCACCCAGGCAGACATCAGTCGAGGTTGGCCAGTTTTCTCTATCTGCCTAGGCTTCCAGGGACTTTGCCTGCAAGAGTAAACTGCACTTTAGGAGTTAAACACCAGTTAGCCTAGGGCAGAAAACTGTCTGCTCTTCATTTTGAATAAGATCCAAGTTATAGCTTCATTTTTTTCTCTTTATTTCACTTTCTGATGAAAAAAATAACTTTCTTAGCAAAAATGCATGCATGTCATGACATGCATGGATGCACTGATGCAAGTTGAGGCTGTTCTGAAGGGGACAAGGCATTGTGACTTGCTATGATGCTCAAAAGTGTGTGTCAGAGAAAGAAATAAAAAAGCAAGTTGGGATGGATTATGATGAGAATTATGCCTTCCTTAGGTGAGCAATTTATATCTCTTTTCAGTTCCCCAAAGTGCACAAGTTAATGAACTAAGCAAAATGGAAGGGCATAAATCGGAGCTGCCTGGGGGAAATTACATGGCTCTTCCCTCCTTCAGGAAACGCTGATGTGAAGTAAAGACGTAAATGTTAAATGCTACACAGCTATTGTACAGTGCTTTTGAGGGTAGAAAAGGGGGAGGAAAAGAGGGTACAGACTAGAGGAAAAATATTCGAGTCACATGATGATACGAAATTTTGTTTAGTGATAGAACTATGCCCCCACAGGATTGAAAACTAAGGTGCTAACACCTAAAATGGGCAGAAGCTGAATTCTCACTGGGTCTATCTATGTGGCACTCCACAGAGGGAAAGCAGTAGCTCTTTTTAAAAAACTTTTTATTGTCAAGGTGATTCCAGAGGGGGTAACAGTTACTCAAGTAATGTAATGGGTACATTTCTTGTCAACATTGTTATCCCCTTTGGTTTTTCTCCCACTTTCCTTCCGGCCTCCCCTTCCCACAAAATGTAAAGTTCATTTCCAACATAGTGTCTTGTATCGCTGTTGCATTGATTCCCCCTTTGTTCTTTGTCTCACCATTTTATTATTCCCCTTCCCTTCCCTAGATCAAATAAATGTATATGCAAGACACTGCAGAGTGCCAAATTAAGAAACAGTGACATCAGGAGATAAACCAAAGGGGAAAAAGCAAAAGAAAAAAGAAATAACTTCACACAATACATTAAAAACAACAACAAAAAACCTCTTGTTTCCATATCTTGGAGTTCATTTTGATTAACATTATTTTATATGGTCATATGTGTATAGCTGTTGAGCTACTATCAACCTCTGCTAGGACTACCCTAGACATATACTAAGTATTACAAATTAGGGAAACCATGGAGCCTATGTTTCTTTAGGTCAGGCTTCATTTAATATGATTTTTTTCCCAAGTCTTTCCATTTCTTTATGAGTGGGGCGATGTCATTCTCTCTGATGGAGGCATAGAATTACATATATATATATATATATATATATATATATATCATACATCACATTTCCTTGATCCATTCATCTACTGAGGAGCATCTGGATTGGTTCCATGTCTTTTTTGTTTGTTTGTTTTGGTCTGGTCGTGGGGCCTGAACTCTGGGCCTGGGCGCTGTCCCTCAACTCTTCAGCTCAAGGCTAGCGCTCTACCACTTGAGCCACAGCACCACTTCTGGCTTTTTTTTCTGCTTATGTGGTGCTGAGGAATCGAACCCAGGGCTTCCTGCATGCAAGGCAAGCGCTCTACCACTGAGCCACCTTTCCAGCCCTGGTTCCATGTCTTAGCTCTCTTTTTGTGCCAGTGCTAGAGCTTTGAAGTCAGGGCCTAGGCATTATCTCTTAGCTTTTGTGCTCAAGGCTGGTGCTCTACCACTTGAACCTTAGCTCCATTTGTGGCTTTTTGCTGGGTAATTGGAGATCAAAATCTTAGAGACTTTCCTACCCTGGCTGATATTGAACCTTGATCCTCAGATCTCAGCCTCCTGATTAGGTAGGATTACAAACATGAGCCACCAGTGCTTGGCAAGTTGTACCTTTTTAAGGATTCCATACTTCTCTTAGTATAAGACCAGACAGATTTCATTATATTTGTGTTGATGGATACATATAAATGATACAGCAAGTTAATGTGATGCATCATACTTCTCTCTTGGGATCTTTGTTCTCTGTGCAGAGTTTGCATGTTTACCTGTTTATCTGTTGTTTATATAGCTCACATTGCTCCCTGTAATGGGAAGTGGAGAGACTGTAGGTTGCAGCTGGGCATCCTCCTGCCTGTGATGGAGATATATAACAGCATCATACCATCTTACGTTTTAGACATTGCACATTTTAGACATGGCCAGTTTCACTGATCTAGTTTTTCATGATGCCACCTTAGAAGCTAAGCTAGATCGTTCAGTAAAGCTAAGCCGTGACCATAAGAAATTTCACGTGGAGTAAATTTTTTATGAAGAGGCCTTTGCGTATGAAGAAGTTCGTGGTGGAAGAGAACAAAGAAATCAAAGGTTTAGATGAAAATGTCAACAGCATTATCAAAGTGAGAGGGTATAGATTGATTCTTTGGTGTGAAGACCAGTTGCAGTCTTTTGCTGCACATATAAGGGCAGAAAGCACTAATTGCAAAACTTGGATTTGTTTTTCCTTTGGTAGGGCAAGTAGAATATAGTCATGGAACAGGAGAACCTGATGGGAGCTTTGCTTTTAAATTTGATGTGGTTGATGGAGAAGGAAACAGATTGCTCGACCAGTCATTTTCCATCAGTGTTTCAGGTAAGAGGACATCAGGTTTTCTGATGTAGAGACACTCCGTAGTTAGGACATTGTGCCATTGACAATGCCCTCACCTTGAACCCTCACCTAGCCAGCATGAAAGTTGAAAATTCCCCTCTGTCTGTTGCACAGCCATGGTGGGGGTTCGCTGAGGGACAAGCCTGAGAACTGCTTTAATACTGCCCTGGATACCAGGTCTAGACTTAAAGAAAGGAAAGTGAAAAGCTGCCAGTTCAAATCACTAGTTCTGATATTTTTCAGAAAACAAATCCCCACCAGTCATCATCACCAATAAAGGGCTGATCTTGGATGAAAACTCAGTGAAGAAAATCACCGCTCAACAGCTCTCAGCTGCTGACCAGGATAGTGGGCCTGAAGGACTGACCTACAGAATCACCACACAGCCCCAGCTGGGCCACCTGGAACACGTGACATCACCAGGTATGCCCTCCTCGCTTGCTTCATCCACCTGAAAGTTGGGATTCACGTTCACCTCACTGATTTTTGACAATTATGTACAATTGCATACTTAGAATATAGTAGATGTTCAATAATTACTTAGGGAAATTAAATGAAAAGTTATAATTCAGACCTGGGGTATAGCTCGGTAGTAGGACATGTACTTAACATGCAGAGAGTCCCCTGTTTGATCCCAAGTACAATAAAAGAAGAGATTATATCCTGTGAAAAATCTTACCTCTTTAATTAGTCAGTCAATTCCTTTAGAGTAAACCTTGCACCTTGATCTTCTACGCTCCCTTGAGCACATGTCACAGTGCTGTGTTCTGTGTTTAAAAATTCATTTCAGGGGTGAAGGGTGTAGCTCAAGCAAAGCCATGTGGATTTAGTATGCAAAAGGCCATGGATTCAATTCTCCACACCAGAAAAATAATTGAATTCAACAAATAGTGACTAAATATGTATACTGAGCTGCTGCACAGGAAGCAAAAATAAACAAAATACAATCCTTATCACTGAATGAGATAACTAGCCTCTGCAGGTAACCTTAGTTCAAGGAAGACTATGCAGGTGTTGAAATAAAGGTGTGAACCTGAAGTTGTAGGAGTTTAAACAAAAATTATCTATATTGGGTAGGAAAGCACAGTGAGATGCATTTAAGAATGCCCTTTATTCTGGGCTGATGTTCACAGATAGGTAAAGTGTGGAAACTTACAGTGACCCAGTTTAGTGAAAACATAGTTTCAGAACCTATTTAAATAGGCAGGACTCATGGATAGACTGAGCTTTTATGAAGGGTGACCATTGGAATTGTCACCTCCATTTAATTTATTATACAATAAAGAATTGCTGCACAAGTTTAGATAAGGAAGGACCTGAAGTTCAATGGAAGGAAAGTCAAAGGAGGCTGTGGCATTGACTAGGATGTGTGTACACGGCCAAGGCAAAGATAGTGAGGCTGCCTTGCCTGCAAGGAGTAGGCATGAGAACAGAAAGGTGAGAGGTCATGGCATCTAGGCAGTGACTGCTTGCTTGGTTTTCTTGGATTTAAAGTTACAAATTCTTCATTTGATTTGGGAAACATCAAGTCAGAGGCCATCCTTACCCCTTAACTCTCCTGCAGCAAGTCAGACAGGAACAGACAAGCAAGCAAATGTGTGTCGGATGGTGATGAGTGTTGAGGGCAGCATAAGGACATTCCCAGTGCACAGAGAAGAAGGAGAGATCAAAGTCATCCCTAATAATAAGAGGACTTTCCAGCAGAGATACAAAGAAAGGGAGGGAGCAGCCGTGCTGATGAATGAGGTATAAACATTCCAGAGAGAGGGATCAGCAAGTGTACAGATCCTCAGGTCATCAGCCAGGCAAGTCATGGTGACCATGCAGCAAGAAGGCCAATAGGACTGCCTGGTGAGGAATGAAGAAGAGTGATAATGAAACATGAACTTCCGAAGGGAATGTGGAGGCTCATCCTGGCAGGGGAGAGAGGGAAAAGACACTGTTGGACTCTGGGTGATGTGTATGGTTTTCGTGTATGGCAGGAGGGCAAAGAGGAATGACAGATTGGCGAAGATTCCTAATGTAAATTAGAGCAGGTGGCCCTCCCTTTTGTCCTGAGGGTCCTGGGGGATGTATGCAGATCAGCACCCTCAAGACCTTGGCTGCATGAGATATTTGATAACTAATTCATGAGCTAATTGCTTCTGCCAGAATGCTGTCAGGTTGCTGATTGTATCTCTCCAAAGATAAAAGGGCAGACTCTTGGCTGTTGTGTTAGGCAACTGCATATGCACCGCACAGAGCTTTCAAAAGCCCTGAGCTTTCTGACAAGGCCCTGCCAGTTGCCCACCTGCTGGTAAGTCACAGCCCTTGCTCTCTTCTGAGCCCAGACTGCCTAAGAGCCCTGCGGGGTGGCTCCAAACTCAGCTCTGCTTTTTCACAACTCTCACACTTCAGTGGGTTTAAAAATGTGGCTGCCAACACCAAGCCAGCTTTGCTTGGGGTAAGAGGGTTAGGGGATCACGCCCCTCCCTCCTCCTTGGAAAGTACCCTAGATAACAGAGGGATGGTTCTGTTTTCCGGGGCATTACACTACCTAAGCAGATCCAGGTCTGCTCCTGTTCCCTCCAACTTTTCTTTTTTTTTTTAATTTAATTTTATTTTATTTGTGAACATACTGTACAGAGGGGTTACAATTACATGGGCAGGATAATGCGTACATTTCTTACCAAGCATTGCAGCCTCCTCCTTTGGTTTACCCTTCACATCCCTTCCCAGCCTCCCCCCTCCCCCCCAATCCCAATCCTTCTCCTTCCCCCTACTTCCCCCCACACACACACCGACATTGTAAAGCTCGTTTTGGACATGACAACTTGTACTTCTCATTGTTGCAACAGGTCCACCTGTATCCTTAAACAACTGGTTTTTCCCCATCTCCTCCACAAGTTATACTGACATCAAATATAGTGAAAGCAGGGGTTATACTGTGGGGGAGGGACATACAAAGCAACAAAGAGATAATCTTATAAATGCATTAGAAACATATGCATGCAAGAAAAAAACATTAAAATACACATCTAAGGGTTCCTTTTCCTGACATCACATTATCTGACCTTTTCCGCTTGACTCATACATATACTAGATATTGCAAATAAGGGAAACCATGGGACCTATGTTTCTTTGGGCCTGGCTTACTTCACTTAATATAATTTTTTCCAAGTTTTTCCATTTCCTAACAAATGGGGCAATGTCATTCTTTCTGATGGAGGCATAGAATTCCATTGTGTATATATACCACATTTTCTTGATCCTTTCATCTACTGAGGGGCATCTGGGTTGGTTCCATATCTTAGCTATGGTAAATAATGCTGCAATAAACATAGTTGTGCTGGTAGCATTAGTGTGGTCTTGTTTGTAAACATTTGGGTAAATGCCCAAAAGTGGGATTGCTGGGTCATAGGGGAGTTCTATCTGAAGTCTTTTGAGGAACCTCCATACTGCTTTCCAAAGTGGTTGAACAAGTTTACATTCCCACCAACAATGAAGTAAGGTTCCTTTCTGTCCACATCCCCTCCAGCATCTGTTGTTGTTAGAGTTCTTGATTTTTGCCATTCTAACTGGGGTGAGGTGATATCTCAATGTTGTTTTGATTTGCATTTCTTTTATGGCTAGGGATGTTGAACATTTCTTCATGTGTCTATTGGCCATCCTTCTTTCTTCTTCAGAGAAGTTTCTCTTTAAGTCTTTCGCCCACTTATTTATTGGGCAGTTATTTCTTTGAGGATTTGTTGTTGGGGGGTTTAATTTTTTGAGTTCCAAGTATAGTTTAGATATGAGACCCTTGTCCGTTGTATGGCTAGTAAAGATCTTCTCCCAATCCGTGGGCTTTCTATTGATCTTGCTAGCTATGTTATTTGCCCTGCAGAAGCTCTGCAACTTTATGCAATCCCATTTGTCCAACCTTTCTTTGATTTGTTGTGTTTCCGGGTCTCTATTCAAAAAATTTCGGCCTGAGCCAAGGAGACCTAGGGTTTCTCCTATTCCATCCTGTAATGTTTTCAGAGTGTCTGCTTTGAGTTCAAGGTCTTTGATCCATTTGGAGTTGATTCTGGTGCAGGGTGATATATAAGGATCTAGCTTTAGTTTTCTACATGTAGTTAACCAATTTTGCCAGCACCATTTACTGAAGAGGCTGTCTTTCTTCCATTCTATTGTTTTAGCTCCCTTATCGAAGATTAGATGGCTATAGGTCTGTAGGTTCATTTCTGGGTTTTCAATTCTATTCCATTGGTCCTGAGGTCTGTTCTTACGCCAATACCAAGCTGTTTTGATTACTATGGCTTTATAGTAGAGTTTGAAATTTGGTATTGATATTCCTCCAGCAGTGTTCTTTCTGTTGAGGAGCGTTTTTGCTATTCGGGGTCTTTTATTGTTCCATATGAATTTTTGGATTGCCTCTTCTATTTCCTTGAAGAATGAGGTTGGAATTTTGATAGGTATTGCGTTGAATTTGTAGATAGCCTTGGGAAGTATTGCCATTTTCACGATGTTAATCTTTCCAATCCAGGAGCATGGGAGGCTTTGCCATTTTTTTAGTTCTGTGTTGACCTTCAGCTTTTCTTAATTCACTTCTTTCCAAAACTTGAGTGTACTAGACCTGAAGATCTAGCCCCTCCCCACATCCCAATCCCACATGGAGCCTTTTCTACCATGTAGCCTTTCTCCATCTTCCACAAGTGATGACATTTTCATGAATTTTAAGTGTGGACAACTACCTTTTAGAATAAAGGCATATGGTTGACTTCTGGGCCTCTCTGAAAAATAGCTGGCCACTTGGAGAAAAGCCTTTGTCTCACCAGGTGAGGCTAGGGATTCCAGAACTTGAGGTTGATCTGAGGCCTGTGCTTTCAGGAAGAGTAGAGCAACTTCTGGCCAGTGGTCTCAAGTCAGCTCTGAGCTACTTGGGGACAGATGGCTAATGACATTAGAATTAGCCACCATTGTGCCCAGACTCACTTGATAGCTTACTATGAAATGTACTTATGCTCAGGCTGTCCTCCTTCATCAGCTGATCATAACTGATGGTAAAGTGTGACGGGGAAAGGCCTGAGCTTCCTACCCCTGAGAAGGTAAGTTGGGAGTCCAACCCTGTTAATACTACCTGACCTTAAAAGACGAAGACCACACTATCACAGCTCTTCTCTCCTAGACCCTAAAAGGCCATTTTCCTCTTAGTAAATTAGAGTAACTAGAGTAAGATCTATTAGGCTAGACACTAAATTGTTGGAACAAGAGGACCCCATATACAATGGCTTAAGCAATATTAAGTATTTTCCCTCACAGAACGATCCAGAAGCTGAAGCATGAGGTGCCTCAGTGAGCCTCAACATGAGGCTTTATCTCTGGCCCATCTGGTTATTTTGCACCTGTGAACAGAGAGGCAGAAGAGGCTCAGCCTCACATCCATTGATAATTTAGGAGCATTGCTAGAAGAGCAAGCATAATGTTCCATGTGATCCCAATCACATAAGGCTGAGAGGCAGCTGGCAAATGTCACTTCTTCCTGAGCATCTACTTATTACCTAGCATTCAGGAGAGTAGAGGAAGAGTAATGTTGGAACACAGAATTCTTGGGTATTCTCAAGGAATAGTGTATATGATTGTTTCCTACGGTACACTGGATTCAGATGGGGAAAGGAGCAAGCATTTGGAGGACAGATACAAGGGCACTCAGAGTCTTCAAGGAATATGTTACATCCTGGATCAAATCATTGTTCTGGCTAAAAACCTAGTAGCCCTTAGCACTATTAGCACCTTTACAGCTCTTAGCATGGAAAGTGGATAGACGGGAACAGTATACTATAGCATTTAAGCTGAAATCTCATTTTCATTTGTATTCCCAATAGAGCATGTCTGATATCAGCCTACCTCCATTAGTCAATAAACCACGCAACTCCTGATGCCAGTGTGGTGTCAGGAAGGGTAGCTTCTATTTCTGGAACACTTTGAGGAGTACCCATGTTGGATTCCCCTTTGCCAGTTCAACACACCTTCCTCCACAGTAGAAGTGATATGACTTTGTGACTAGATCAAGAAAAGTCCCTGATAATCTCTCCAAATTTCTTAAGCTTGTTTAGGAACCTACTAAAGGATCCTCTGCTGAGAGCACCACTGCTGTGGCACCTTCTGACCTCATTAGTTCCAAATACTCTTCAGGCCACCAGAAACCAAACCTGAGCATCAGGTAAACTTTCCAGATGAGGACAACGTGCTTAGCAAATACAGACACTGTTGAACTCCTGGACCACAGGGGCCTACCAAGAACACAGCAGAAGCAGGACTTCCTGTCTGTGAGCTACCAAAGCTTCATTCTGTTTGAAGAAAAATGTTACTGGTGATGCTTCACTCCCCTTAGCTTCTGGGAGTTGTTGGTGAAAGATTTATTTTCCCCACTGTTGGGAGAACTTAGGGCAAGCTCGTGTACTTTCCTACCAGTCTGTAAGGCCTATATTCCCTCAAAAACTACCTTGCTCTTAACCCTCAAAATCAAAATCTTAAACCCTCAACACATTGAATATCCTTTTATCACCTATTTCCTAACAATCACAAGTCTTATCCATGAAAGTGAGGGCCTTCTGGAGGAGCCTAGAAGTCCTAAGTCCTGAAATCTCTGTTTCAAACTCCCACGGAATTGTCTTCTGCTAACAGTTTAACTTAGCCAGGTGCAGCTCAACATTCCCACTGTTGACTTTCTACATGTCACCTTGTCTTCCCTTCTTGACAGAGTCAGATTAAACCTTCTAAAAACATGAACTACCTTTCAGACAAGCATCTCTTCCCTTCCCCTGACTCAACTCGTGTATGTGACTCTAGGCCTCTTAAATTCACTTCTGAAAATCCTTGGGGAAGCGGACATTTTGCCTCACAGTATTAATATCTCCTGAGCCAGATTTCAGTATGGAGTACCAGTGTCATGAGAACCTATGTGGCTCACCCAGCTGACACTGAACTTGGGAAATGCCCAGTCAGAAGTCAACCTGAAGATCCTAGGGCTGGGCTGTTGGCTTTGACTTGGCTGCCCCAGTGAGTCAGATTGTCCTGGAGTTGAGGTTGCTTGCTGGGCAGTGAGGGCTGGTAGGCAGATTAAATTCAATGGTGAGAAGTACACCATTTAGATTTCCCATCACTCACTGATTTTATGTTTTTGTGGGGGCTGTTCTGCGTATGATATCTTCAGATATAACAAAATTGCATCAAGACCTCTCTCAGCCACTCTCTACTCATGACTGTTCAATTAGGCAATTTACTAAATATCATAAGCATTTTCACTCACCAGATATGAATAGCTCTCTGATCAGTCTGCCCATTTGATTTTAAAACGCTGCAGAATTCATGTGTTATAGACATGACCATCAATGCACATATCAAGTAAGATCAGACACTTGGTCTTTTTGTCATCACCCCTTTCATTTGTAACCCTGAGATAGCTATACTGTTCCAGTTTTAGAGCTTTCAAAGAACAATATAAGATAAAGGAAAAGCTTTGTGCTAGATGGCTCACTCTGGTTTATGTAACTCATAAATAGCAGAAAGGAAACATTAAAGAAACCAAAGCAGGTTTTCTGATTGTTCTTCTACCTTTCTATTGTGTCAATGGTTCTCTGACTTGTCTGAGCATTAAAGTCACTGAGAATGTGTTTAGAAAAAAATGGAAGTCTCTAAGGAATGAGTCTTGGACATGGTGTCTTTTGAACGCACCTGTATTGGTGCATTTTTATGTTGCTGAAACAAAGTGCCTGAGGCTGGTAGCTTATAAAGAAAATAGGTTTATGTAACTCACAGTTTGGGAGACTACAGCTTGAGATTGGGCATCTCCATCTGCTCAGCTTCTGATGAAGACCTCTTTGACACTGTCACAATTTGCTAGATGGCAGCATATTGAGAGCACGTGTGAGAGTAAGCCAAGGTGAGACAGGAAGCCAGGACTGGGAGGAGATAGTCTTACTCTTTTTTTCTTTTAATCTGTTCTTATAGGACCTAACTCACTCTACAAAGCCAGCATTCATCCCTAGGGTCATATCCCCAAGACCAGTCACCTTCCAGCAGGTCCCATTTCTTAATGGTCCCCCTACTTCTTAATACCACCGTATCAGGGACTAAGATTCCAACACATGAAAATGATGTGGGACCTCCTCAAGCCCTAGCCAAAGCAGAGCACACACCTGTACCACTGACCACAGACTGGCTAGGAATTATCCCTATGGAACTGGACCATAATAGAAGAGCACTGTACCCCTCTTGCCTCCCTTCAGAAGTATCCATTGAGTACTACAAGAGAAATACATGTTTGGGAAATAAGGAAAATAATGTGTTTCTATAGCTGTGACAACATATGACAGCAGACACTGATTCCACCCATGAGAGGAGCTGTTGGTCCGGGAGGACTTCTCAAGGGTGATGTTGTACCAAAGGTTATTCCAACAAAAACCGGATGAACAAAGGACAAGGGGGAACCTATGCAACAGCGATACTCACAAGATAATATATTGGAAATGGTCTGTACAACTTGGGCAGGGGGAAAGTTAGAGGGAAGGAAAGAGGGAGAAAAATGAGGGAAGGGGTAACAAGTTAGATGAGAAATGTAATCACTACCTTACTTATGTAACTGTAACTCCTCTGAACATCTCCTTGACAATAAGACTTTTTCAAATACAGTGGAAAGAAACACACAAAACGATGACCCCATTGTTGGCATGAGTTCTCCCCAGAGCTGCTGTAAATTAAAACCATAGACCAGCAGCTTCTCATAACTTTGTAGCCGGAAGTGGAGTTGGTTCAGCAAGATCTGCCTACACCTCTCTCCTTGTCTTGTAGATGGTCACGTTCGTGTTCACATGGTGTGTGGTGATCTCCCCTATACTGTGTTCACATTTCCCATGCGTATGATATTAGCATATCCCACATTGCATTAGGGCCCACCATAATGACCCTATGTGGTCTCATTGTATCCACAAGGATTCTGATTTCCAAGTAAGATCACATTCTGGGGTCCACAGAATTGGGACTTCAACAAGAGAATGTGCAATTCAGTCCAGCACAAGAGGCCAGGGAGGAAATGTGAATCAGGAAAGCAGAGGCCACACAGTATGAATTGCTCGGGTGAGGCAGAGTGACAGGCAGCCTAGTGCACAGCTGTGGTGAAAGCAGGCAGCCAGGGCACCACCTTCTATTCTGTTAAGATGCTTTCTTCCCGCCCCACTTGCCTGACCTGGACTGTACTTTCTCTAATGTGCAAGCCTTCTAGGGGAATTGAAAAAACTGACAGGGTTAATGTGGGTCTCTGTAATACTGCCTGCTACTTAGTTTAGCCAGCAGGTTGGTGACTGAAAACTCTTTCCATGGGATTAAAAGCCTTCAAAAATTTTAAACAACAACTCCCTGCTGTGACAGCCAGTAAGGGGAACATGTTATTAGAAACATCATCTAGCTAGCAAGAGGGTACCCAATTAGCAAAGGGTAAAATTTTAAAAGTGAAAAGTATATAGGGATTGAAAATACGTCCTCTCTGAGCCTCTTAGAGGCTATAGGAGCTGAACCAAATACACCCACTAACTGTGGTTGGAGCACTTGCCAACTACCAGGCACTATTCAAGGTATGATCCTAGACTAGTGTGAAGGGCCTCAGGCATGCAAGGCAAGTGCTCTACCACTGAGCCACCTTCCCAGCCCTGCTTCCTTTATTTTATTAAAGAATGAGATCCTTCCAATCCAGGAGCATGGGAGGTTTTTCCACTTTCTAAGTTCTGCTTTGATTTTCTTTTTCAGCTTTTTAAAGTTTTCATCATAGAGGTTCTTCACATCTCTGGTTACATTAATTACTAGGTATTTTACTTTTTGTGGGGCTATTACAAATGGAGTTGCTTTCCTGATTTCAGCCGTGCTCTCATTGTTGGCATACAGAAAAGCCTTTGGTTTTTGACCGTTAATTTTATACCCTGCTACTTTGCCAAAGTTTCAAATCAGCTCGAGTAATTTAGGAGTGGAGTCTGTGGGATTCTTTTTTTTAATTGTGAAAATACCATACAGAGGGGTTACAATTACATGGGCAAGGTAATGAGTACATTTCTTATCAAGCCTTGTTGCCTCCTCCTTTGTTTCCCCTTCCCATACCTTCCCATCTTCCCCCACTCCCCCACCCCCCTGCCTTCTACCCCCTCTACAACCTCCCCCCACCCCCCCCCCGCTAAAGTTGTAAAGTTTGTTTTTCGACATGACTTGTACATCTCATTGTTGCAATGGGTCCACCAGTTTCCCTATTTAAACGATTTGTTTTTGCCCTTCCCTTCCACAAATTATACCAACATCAAATACAGTGAAAGCAGGGGTTATACCGTGGGGGAGTCCGTGGGTTTCTTTAAATACATGATAATGTCATCTGCAAAGAGGGAGAGTTTTACTTCACCTTTCCCTATTTGGATCCCTTTTATGTTTGCATCTTGTCTTGTTGCTGTAGCTAGGCATTCTAATACTAAATTGAAGAAAAGTGGAGAGAGTAGACATCCTTGTCTCATTCCTGAGTTTAAAGGAAATGGCTTTAGTGTTTTACCATTAAGTATAATGCTGGCTGTAGGTGTGTCATATACAGCCTTTATTGTATTGAGGAATGTTCGATGGGTTCCTAATTTTTTCAGAGCTTTCCAACTATGTTGCAGCATTATTTACCATAGCTAAGATATGGAACCAACCCAGATGCCCCTCAGTAGATGAATGCACCAAGAAAATGTGATACACACACACACACACACACACACACACACACACACACACACACACACACACACACACACACACACACACACACACACACATATGAATTCTATGCCTCCATCAGAAAGAATGACATCACCCCATTTGTTAGGAAATGAAAAGACTTGGAAAAAATAATATTAAATGAAGTAAGCCAAGCCCAAAGAAACATAAGTACCATGGTTTCCCTTATTTTCAATAACTAGTATATGTCTGGGACATGCAGAAAAGGTCAGATAAGATGATGTTAAGTGAAATGAACCCCAAGACAGGGAAACAAGTGGTTTTTTTCTTGCTTGCTATTGTTTCCAATGTATTTATAAGGTGATATTTTTGTGGCTTTGTATGTCCCTCCCCCACAGTATAACCCATTTTCACTGTATTTGATGTTGGTATAATTTGGGGAGGGGAAGGGAAAAAGCAAAATGTTTAAGTAGGGATACATGTTGACCCACTGCAACAATGAGATGTACAAGACACTATGTTGAAATACAAACATTACAATTTAGGAGGGTAGGGGGGAGAGGGCAGGGGGGAGTTAGTTGAAGAGGTGGGAGGGAAGGGATGATAGGGGAAAAACAAAGGAGAAGGTAATAATGCTTGATAAGAAATGTATTCATTACTTTGCTTATGTAACTGTAACCCCTCTGTACAGTATTTTTCACAATAAAAATCTTATTGAAAAAAAAAGTGAGGTTAGGATATTGATGGGTATTGCATTGAATTTGTAGATAGCCTTTTGCAGTATTGCCATTTTCACAATGTTAATCCTCCCAATCCAGGAGCATGGGAGGTTTTTCCACTTCCTTAGTTCTGCTTTAATTTCCTTTTCAGGTTTTTAAAGTTTTCATCATAGAGGTCCTTCACTTCTCTAGTTACATTAATTCCTAGGTATTTTATTTTTTTGTGGGGCTATTACAAAAAGAGTTGCTTTCTTGATTTCAGCCTCACTCTTCTCATTATTGGCATACAAAAAAGCCATTGATTTTTTTTAGGGTTAATTTTATACCCTGCTGCTTTGTCAAAAATTTCAGATCAGCTCGACTAACTTAGGAGTGGAGTCTGCGGGATTCTTTAAATACAGGATCATGTAATCTGCAATATGGTTTTATTTCTATAAAAGAGATAATGCCAGGTAATCCATAAGTAAAATAAGCAGTTCATTTGTATCTTTGAGATAGGGTACGGTGTAGAGACTTGAAGGATTACAAAGTTCAATTGGAAAGTTTTAGCAAGATGGTTACATTCACTATTTAGATTGACATGTGCAATTTGTTGTATATCATTTTTATCAATAAAATTATTTAAATTACCAATGAAATAATTTAATTGATAAAAATTATAAAATGAAAAATTGGATTAATTACAGATCCTCATTTCCAAGAAGGCATAATCTTAATCACTCATAATCAGACCATGATCTCTACAGAGGGATCAGTGAATTAGGTGACCAGTTGATTATGGGGATCCAGACAGTTATTTTTATGTGGCCTGTGAGAATGGATTCACAGTAAGGGAAAAGATTTAAATTCCTCAGTGCAACTAGTCTGAAGTTATTAAAATTTTAAAGAATGGTATGGATTTCTGTCCAGAACCACAAGACAAAGCTATAAGACAGAGGGCTACATTTCTTGCCTGTCAAGAGCTGATGTAGCAAGTACAGAAATATAAAATGCCTCATCGGAAAATTAATGCCCCAATAGTTAGAAGGCTATTGTATCTGGATGACACATTTCAGATGATAAAGAGAGATGCAAATGTAAAACCTATGGGTTGATATTCTTTTTTGATTTGGAAGGTAAGGTAGTAATTCTGAAATCATACTTCAATAGATTAGAGTCACTGTCTTTTTTAATTTAAAAAAAAAGCCCAGCTGGGTTTTTCCAGGATTAACTATGAAAAATAATTAACCCCAGGAAGCAGCAAATGAATTTCAGGACCATACAAAAGGACTCAATTGGATGGATTAGCATCCTAACACCCAGAATCAGAAAGAGGAAGTTTTTGATCTCAGAGACAAGATTAAAGGTATGATTTTGTTTCCATCTTGACTGGCACCAGAGCATGAGGCCCCGTAGCCCTAAGAGAGAAGAAGCAAGGAATTAGGGCTCTTGGATAAATGATGTTAGGCATTTTGAAGCAGAGATGTACATTGGTGGGTTATGTTTTCATTTAAAGTTGCTTTATTTTTTTTCTTACTTTTAAAATGATGCTGGAAAACAACATGTTTTTATTTCTCTCTTGTGTTGTTAAACGATGTTGCTTTTTTCTAGGTCATCTCCTGTTTGATATAGAGTAATTGCTCAAGCTCCACAGTCATGCAACAGGTTTTGTTACTGCCTGATGAGCTAAAATGGTATATGAGAAGGGAGGACCAGAGTTGAAGGAGATCTTGAAAGATTTTCAGTAAAATTAAGGAAGCCAACGATCACAGTCACACAGAAGAGACTATGTATAGCCAGTGAAGACTAAATATTAAGACAGGTTTTCTGAGAGGAATGTGAATTGATGGAAATGTCAGACTTAAGAGAGTATAAGGTTTGATTATGTGAAATCTGACAAAGGAACCATGTTTTCCCCTATATGTGGAAGCTAGATTTAGCTTACAAACTCTTAAGTAAGTATGTTGGATGGTATGCAAGTATTTACAAGTGTATTAACTGAAATATGGTAGATTCAAGGGAGATCTCAAATAGTATAAATCCTTAGAAAGCCAAAATCAAAGCTCAGCAAGCTCAGGAAGCAGGGGTGAGGTGGGGTCAAAGGGAAAGGGGTGGAGGAATGAAGAAGAGAAGAGAGAGGAAATGCAGACAAGAATCCAATGTATATCCTACAAAATTAAGAAGAGGGAGGAAAGTGGTGGGGAAGAGAGGATTGAGTGAGAATGTTGAAAGGAGTAACACTGATCAGGATATATGGTATTCATAAACTGCTTTGTTGAATGACAATTCCTTTGTACAACTACTTAAAAATAATTTTTAAAGTAATGAAATACAAAAATGAGTACAAGGCAATGGCTTCAGCTCTCACAGATTTCATCTACAACATAAGCCCCATCAGAACGGAGAAGAGCATTTACTGAATACAGTAGATGCTGGTGATAAAGTTAGCAGGTGCTTCTCCAAGAGAGATGCTATTCAAGAAAACAAAGCCCACCAACAATGCAACCACAAGTCTTCTAGGGCACAACAGGGATCTCAGGTGAACAACTGAGAGGACATTTCCATGGCCTCCCGGGTTTGGCTGCCATTTTGACATCCTTCCTGTTTCTCTCTCACTCTCTTTCACTAGGTATCCATATTAGTTCCTTCACTCAGGCTGACCTGACTTCACGTAATGTTCAATATGTCCATACTAGTGAGATGGAGACACACGTGGATGCCTTCAGCTTTGTGCTGTCTGATGGAGTTCATGAGGTAGATGAGACTTATAGCCTTGAGTGGGTATTGGTTCGGTGGTGTCCTCTATGTGGAGTGGGAAAAGAGACTGGTAATATGAATGCATCGTTCTCCTGTGCTCTCAACCAAAATGCGGGGATCAGCCTCTGAGAGCCACCTGGGCTAACGTCTAAGAGTGCTCCTTAGGCCTTCCCCACACCTGGGTCAACTCACAGGAACAAGTCATCTTTGGATGGTGTTGGAGACAGGTATCCCACCTCACTTTGCCATCCTAGGTGACCCAGACCTTCCACATCACCCTTCGCCCTGTGGATGATTCGCTG
The DNA here is from genome assembly GCF_024711535.1 of Dipodomys merriami. NCBI lineage: Eukaryota > Metazoa > Chordata > Mammalia > Rodentia > Heteromyidae > Dipodomys > Dipodomys merriami. The sequence goes on along the minus strand of NW_027206512.1, from coordinate 18,699,487 downwards.
CCCGTCTTGCAGAACTGGGGGATGCGGGTCCAGGAGGGCATGAGGAAGACGATCACGGAGTTTGAGCTCAAGGCATTGGATTCAGACACAGAGGTGAGAGAGCGTTCCTGGGGCTCGCTGCCTAAGGGAGAAGCAGATCTGGTGGTAATTGTTGCTGTGCTTCCTATGGGCTGGGTACAGTGATCTGGCCAAGCAGCCTTCTTGCAAGCTGTGAAAGCCGCAGATTCCATGGTCTTCTGAGAATGAAAAATGAATCCATTACATATCGAGTTGCTTTACAACACTTCCTGAAACCCTAATGCATTCATTTTCTTTTCTGTTTATATGTAACATGGTTTTTTTGTTTGATACTTAAAAACTCAGGTAAATAATGTTTTATCCAGCACCATCAAAGACTAGACTCCTTCATAGAGTGAAACAGGGCATGCGTCAGCTGTCCCTGAGCTTTTTTGCTTAAGGCTAGCACTGTACCAGTTGAGCCACAGCTCCGCTTCTGAATTTTTGCTGGTTAATTGGAGATAAAAGTCTCATAGATTCTTCTGCCTGCATGGACTGCCTTTGAACCACAATCCTCAGATCTCAGCCTCCTGAGGAGCTAGAAGTACAAGCATGAGCCACCACAGCCTGATTCAAAGTCAGCCTCCTTACATCTACACAGGAGTTATGCTGCATGAAGCAGAAACACCTACCAATTACTTCTTTCCCTTCTAACCCTCATTTGCTCATTCATTTATTCATTCTTTCATTATGTGTTTATTACCCAGTAGGCTCTAAACTCTGTTCCAAATGCTAAAGGCAGAAATGCTAAAGTCTCAAGTGGTAGATCTCCAGCCTTGAGTCAAAAAGCCCAGCAAGAATGTGAAGCCCTGAGTTCAAGCCCCATCACCAGCACAAAATTACAAACAAACATACATACATATATACATACATACATACATAGTAAAGACAACATTTAGTTGGAGGAAAAAACAGTAAGTAAGAAAGCAGATCATATGAGGTATGATTAGCATTATGAAGGGGAAAAAAGTGATAACTAAGAGGTATCCTTTCTTAAGGTTTTTTGTTTAATGACAAAGGGTGTCACTTTGTAACCCAAGCTGGCCTTGAATCTTAAGTCTCCTGTCTCGGTTTCCTCAGTACTGGAATTTTAGGGCTACACTGCCACACCAGCTAGGTTGTGCTATTTTAGACAGAAGGCTCCTCTGTGGAAGTCATGTTGGAGCAGAGAGGGAGACGATATCCTTAAGTCAAAGAACAAGCTATGCATTACCTGGAGAATTCAGTCTTCAGGCAGAGGCAGCTCAAGTAATCTTGGATCCTGATAACTGCAACAAAGATTACAAGAAGCCAAGAAGCTGGAACTCAGTGGACCAGAGAGGAATCAGAACCAGGTGACACAGAGCCCTGTTGGCCCAGATCAGGACTTTACTAAGTCAATGGGAACCACTGACAAGACCTGAGCACAATTTATGCCTTTCCTTTTTCAGGTCACTTTAGAAGCAGCAGTTAGAAATGAGACCTTAGCTTCTCTTCTGATGCTTATGGGATTCTGGGATTCTGTAGATAAGAATTTTGAAAAGTAAGGGATATAAGTTGAGAAGAAATGGATGCTTCTTTAAAGTATCACTTTCTGACACCTTGGTGGAGGTTTAATAGCAAGTCTCCCTAATACCTGAAGAGAACAAATCTAAATGTTCAGCGTTATATGTTGAAGGCACCGAAATGTAAGTCCAAGGGTAGTAAAGATCATTCCCTTCTTTAGCTTTGTCTTTTGGTATTTCTAAAGAAAATTCAGCCCTTGCTTAATAAGGATAGGTTCTGTTCCTCTTGGCCACTGGCTGGCCACCACTCACTCAGTTGGTTTCTATTATGACCTTCCCTCCTGCTTGTTCCTTCTGGACAGGCGGACTCCATCACATTCACCATCTTGCAGTCCCCACGCTATGGCACCATCGACAAAACCACCAGGGGGCAGCATTTCCATCTCACCTCCACCTTCACCATGGAAGATATCTATCAGAACCGTGTCAGCTATAGCCATGATGGCAGCAACACCCTTAAAGACTGGTTCACCTTCACTGTTTCTGATGGGACCAACCCCTTCTTCATCACTGAGGAAGGAGGAAAAGAGGTGAGGGGCAAAAAGGAAGGAGAAGGCCTATCTCTGTGTGCTGGAGACACAACATGGATCTTTGCATAGCATTAACTTCTTCTTTTGTTAACTTACTGGTATATTGGCCTTAGGCCAATCACATGTCTGAGACTCACCTTTTTATCTGCCCAAGAAACACTGAAGTCATTGCCAGCTGCAAATGCTTAGTCTGAGGATCAAAGGAAGTAATCCTTACAAAGTAAATAGTGAACCCCCAATAAAAGAGGATAATTGTGCTAATATTATTTTTACTTTCTTTTGCTTACCCATCACTCCTTGAATTTTTTTCTCTCATCCAGTCTTTCTCTTTTTGGGTTAAGAACCCTCATTCCAACCACAGATTCCCAGGCTTTACAAAGTAACCATGGAAGCTATAACTCCCTGGCTTATGCCTGTATTCCTAATTACTGAGAACATAGGATGGAGGTTTGAAGCCAGCCTGGGCAGTAAAGTCCATGAGATTTATCTCCAATTAACTACCAAAAAGCTGGAAGTAGAGCTGTGGGTCAAGTGGTAGAGTGTCAGCCTAGAGCAAAAAAGCTAATTAAACAATGCCCAGGTCCTAAGCACAAACCTCAGTACTGACTCTCTCTCTCTCTGTCTCTGTCTCTCTCCCTCTCCCTCTCCCTCTCTCTCTCTCTCTCTCTCTCTCTCTCTCTCTCTCTCTCTCTCTCTCTCTCTCTCTCTCTCTCTCTCTCACACACACACACACACACACACACACACACACAAATACACACACACAGTCTCTGTCTCTGTCTCTCTCACACACATACACACACACTGTCTCTGTCTCTCTGTCTCTCTTTCTCTCTCTCTCTCTCTCTCTCATACACACACACACACACACATACACATTAGAAAATAAAAAAACAAAGCCAGTGGTTAAGTTCTTGGTTTTTGTGTCCAAGAGACTGGCTCTATCGCATACAAGCTTAGCACCTTTGTACATCATTTCACCTTTTCAAGCCTCCACTTCACTACTTGTAGAACAGAGGTGTTATCTGCCTTCCTATGTTCATCAAACCTTGGGCACAAGGGAACTAGCAGCTTATCTATAGCTGTCATCATGGTTGTCATCATTTTAGGACCAGCTTGTGCAGCCAGTAACTCTTTTCTCTGGAGATTATGCAACTGCCAAGCTCTGCTTCCTAAAAGAATGAGTCCTTCAAAGAATGAGTCCGTTCTGCTCTGCAGACATCTAGTACAAAGTAAGATTTCCTATCCAGTGTCTTCCCCACCATTTTTCTAATCCCTCCTTTTTTTTGTCAGTCATGGGGCTTGAACTCAGGGCCTAGGTGCTATCCCTGAGCTTTTGCACTCAAGACTAGTACTCTACCACTTTGAGCCACAGCACCACCTCTGGTTTTCTGGTGGTTAACTGGAGATAAGTATCTGATAGACTTTCCTGCCAGCGCTGGCTTCAAACTGTGATCCTCAGATCTCAGCCTCCTGAGTAGCCAGGATTACATGTGTGAGCCACCAGTGCCTGGCTTCCCTCCATTCTTTGGCAGTCTTTTGAGTGCCATAAACCTCCCCTGCACCACTAATGAAGTAGGCCCAGGATGCTTCTATTTCCCCTGCATCTTGGGCCTTAAGCAGCTTTAGTGAGCAGCTTGCTCACCCCCTAGGATTCCTCCAGGATCAGAAGTTCCACACTCAGCGGGCAGGACTATCAGCTCTATACCAATAGTGATTTTTTTTCCTGGAAAGCAGGTCTTCCCATGTGCTTCAGAGACATCAGAAGGTCATCTTCAGCAAACAATCCGGCATATCCATGGGTGGCTCTTGGGACGTCCCTACCTTGTCTTACTCTGTAGAACTGCCTAGCAGCCTAGCACTGTTTGGTTTTTTTCTCTCCCACTATAGTTGCTTCTCTGTTAGTTTGACATTCAAGAGAAAAATAAAAGGTTTGAAGATATATGAGCCAAAAGGCTTCCCCTCTTATAAACATAAAGGATCAGAGCAGATCTTCTGAGGGATAGTGTGATAGTGTCAGTGCAAAAATGGAAAAGATTTAGAAGCTGGATTGTAGGAGGTTGAAAAACCAGTATCTTTCTGCCATGAGCTCCTGCTTCTTGTATCACTTAGGATCAGTGAGGTATTAGAGCAGATGAACTTTTATGTGTATATATTGCGTGTCTGTGTGTGCATGCGCGCGCGCACACACACACACACACACACACACACACACGGAATGAATGTCCCTTCACCATGCTCACAAATGCTTTGGTTGTTGATTTCTACTGCTCCTTACCTCCACAGAGATAGCTATTCCTCACAACAAAGAACAAAAACAGGGAAAGAAAAGGATAAAACAACATCTCTTCCTATAGAAACTTCTTTTCATGCCTGATCTAATCCCACCTGAGACTTTGACATAAACAAATTAATGATGATTTTTGGCAGCCTCTCATGAAAATTTTAACAAAGGCTATTGAAAGAAAAATACCCAGTGGATTGTTTCCTCTTAGGTAATATTAACTTCCACTAAAGAAGGCATAAGTGTAGTTAGTCAAGTATGGTAATGCATACCTGTAGTCTCAAGCTGCTCAGGAAGCTGAAGTGGAGAAGTCACTTGAACTCAGCCTTGGAAAATCTTGAGGCCAGCCTAAGAAATTTAGCAAGATTCTATCTTTTAAAAAAATCCTATACCAGGCACCATGGCTATTGCTAATAATTTCAGCTACTTGGGAGGTAGATATGGGGAGGATTGTTGTCCTAAGTCTCATTCAGGCAAAAAGTAAACAAAAGCTCATTTCAGGATACAAGCTAGGATTGGTAGTCTATAACTATGATTCCAGCTGAACAGGAGGCATAAGTAGGTGGATCATAGGTCAGGCTCAGCAAAAAGTAAGATTCTACAATAACTCAGGAAGAATGACCGAAGTGCTAGAGTGTTTATAAAACAAGAAAAGTTCAAACTCCAGCATTGTATATATACACACAAGGCACAAACGGGTGAAAACCAGCTTTCACAGCAGTTGAAATTCCAGCCAGAGTGCCACTTTGTAGCTTGCTTCTCTGCATCAGCCTTACCCTTTAGGCCCCACGCCTGATGGGAAGGGATGGAGCTGGTGCTGTGGTCCACTCTTCATCTGGAAGTGTCCACAGATTTCAGGGGTTCCAGGTTTGGAGGTCCTGGAACCAACATCCTTTTGAGGTGTGGATGATGAGATTTCTTTTGTGGCCTCTCCCGCAGATTATGACTGCAGCACCTCAGCAGTTCCAAGTGGATATCCTCCCAGTAGATGACAGCACCCCTAGAATTGTCACCAACCTGGGGCTTCAATGGCTGGAGTATATAGATGGCAAGGTAAGGTCGGAGCCATCGGCTACCTCTTACTACTCACCCTGGGCGAAGTCCTCGGGAGTGACAATAACTTAGGGGTAGAGTTCCAGTTCAACTCTTAAGCATAAGGCTCCCTACTTAAGCTAATTTTCCTAAGATTAAGAGTGTGGTTAGGCTTCATTATGGTCAAGTGCAATGACTCAGGTTTGTGACAGTGGAAAGCAGAGATTGGAGGAGCACGATTTGAAGCCAGCCAGTTCTGACTCCCCCTCCACCCCCCCAAAAAAAAATACAAGTTAGCAAGATCGCTAATGCAAAAACAGCCAGAGCCCTGGCTCAAGTGGTAGAATGCCTGCCTAAGTACAAGGCCCTGAATTCCAACTTCAGTACCTCCAGAAAAGAAAAGAGTATGTAGGATTGGTTAAGAGTGTGTTTTGTTTAATATGCTCTTACAGATAGAACTCTGACTTTGTTTCTCATGAATGGTGTAGAAGGACTTACAGAAAGAACTCTGACTTTGTTTCTCGTGAATGGTGTGGAAGGACTGTGCCGTGCTCTGTCATCACTAGGTGGTTGCTAATGACAACATGGCCAGGTTTCCTCAGAAATTCCTTCATCTTGCACCCATGGAAAGGGTAAAGCACAGAATTAAAGGGCAGTGAGCTTCATTTTAAGCAAGTGATAGAGAAATTGAACATGTCACTTGCACTTAGTATCTAGTAGCAAGAAGTGAGTCAGGTGGCCCGTGACGTTCCGTCGAAGGCTGGGAAACTGTGTGTCTCTAAGCTTTGCAGGCAGGGGTTCAGCGAAACTTTGTTGACTAGAAGAAGGGAAGAATGGACTAAGAAACCTTAAGTGTTTGTAGGTGAATGTTTTTGGAGGAATTCTATTTTAAAAATCTATTTCTCTTCCTCCTAACCCAATTGAGTCACTAGCTAGTAAACAGGTAAATCCATATCCCCAACCAAGCAAGTGAACATTTCTTCATTTGAGTTCAAATCTGATTTCTTACTTTGGTGGGTAAAATTCTCCTAGGATGTGGTTTTTTGTTTTTTGTTTGTTTGGTTTTTTTTACATCTCTATGGAGTGGATTAGCTGCTTATATATGTAGCTGTTTTGTGCGGTATCCCATGGAACTGGTTCGGTCTCTTAAATGAAACAAAATTAGTGCAATTTTATCTTGTGCCCTATTTGATTTCTTTATTCAGAATGCTTCTTTTCTCATCATCCTTCAATTGGCTTTGTACTTCCCACTCCAAAGTCCCCAGTGACCAGGGGTATGGAGGCGTATGCCTGTTGGTCTCACCATTTGGGAGGTTGAGAAAAGAGGCTGTTGAATTAGAGGCCACCCTGGCCTACATGGGGAGATAATGTGTCAAAAATTAAATTAATAGTTGGATATTGGTAGTTCATGCCTATAATCCTACCTACTGAGGAGGCTGAGGTCTGAGCATCAAAATTCAGAGCTATCCTTGGCAGACAAATCTAAGAGACTCTTACCTCCAGTTAAACAGCAAACAACTAGAAGTTCAGGCATGCCTCAAGTGGTAGAAGACCAGCCATGAGCAGAAAAAACAAAAAACAAAAGAAGCAAGGGTATAAGGCTTGAGTTCAAGTCCCATTCTGGCACCTGCACACACACACACACACACACACACACACACACACACACACACACACACACGCATACTAAGTAAAATACAAGTCACCAATGACCTCTTTTTTGCCAAATCGAAGAATTGATTTTCTCTCCTTATTAAACCTAGTCACATTTAGTACAACTGATTGCCCTCTTTCTTTTCTCAGCCTTTTGTTCCCACTGTTTGTTGACTGGCTAAATGAGTGAGTCAACTAACACTTGGCTAGATATATTTGGGGAATATTGGGGTTCAATATATTTTTACCCTATTCAATTTCAGGCATTGCAGTTGACTCTCCAAAGCAATAAAATAACTGTCTTCTCAATACTGTATCGTTCTTTCAAAGTTCCAACCTTTCTAGTCCAAACAAATTCCACTGCCTCCAATCCCTTTGCTGACCTCCATGTGGAAATAATCTCTTCTTCTCTCCAAAAGGCTGCAAGACTCTTTTTATATCTCCATTATACCTCTTGCCTCTCTGACTTTGCTCACAGTCCTTTGCTTTCCAATCAAGTGTGAAAGCCTTGGGGGCCAAGGCTGGGATCCTCTCCATCTTTCCAGCCTCTCTTGTCCTGACAGTTTCCTGTGCAGTAAACGCACTTGGTAAATCATTGCTGAACTGAATTAAATCTGAGTCAGAGGGTCTTGTTCTTGCTTCTTAATTCCCACCTCAGGAATTAAATTTAATGGGTTTCTATTCCAGGCAACCAACCTGATCACTAAGAAGGAACTGCTGACCATGGACCCTGACACGGATGACCTGCATCTTGTCTATGAGATCACCATGGGCCCCAGGCACGGCTATGTGGAGAACAAGCTGCAGCCTGGCAAAGCCACTGCCACGTTCACCCAGGGTGGGCACTTCGGGGCTTAGAAATGGGAAAAACGTTCAAACACCACTCCTTTATCACTTCCGCTTTAAAACACACACACAGACATATACACGTACACAAATTGTTTAATATCTAGCCATCTGCCTTGTTCATTTCACTTTTGATTTTGTTCCTGTCCTCCCAACTATAAAAGAGACAAATCATCTTTACTTTGTATTTTGCTTTAGTTTGGCCCAGGTTTTTCTGGAAAAAGGTACATAGTACTTCTTGTTTTGTGTTTTTTTTTTAAACAAACATATAAAAGATCTGTGGCCTCCTGTGGTTTATTTATTTTGTCCTCTTTAAAAATACATTGCTGATGGGCTGGGAAGTTGGCTCAGTGGTAGAGCGCTTGCCTTGCATGCCTGAGGCCCTGGGTTCGATTCCTCAGCACCACATAAGCAAAAAAGAAAAAACCTGGAAGTGGCGCTGTGACTCAAGTGGTAGAGTGCTAGCCTTGAGCTGAAGAGCTGAGGGACAGTGCCCAGGCCCAGAGTTCAGGCCCCACGAACCCAAAAAAAATAAAAATAAAAAAAAAATACATTGCTTTGTTTTCTTAAAATCTTTTTTTTTTGTATTTATTTTTTATTGTCATTGTAGTGTTGATATACAGAGGGGCTACAGTTACATGAATCAGGGAATGAGTAATGAGAACAATTCTTTTTTTGTTGTTTCTTTTGTCAATGATGGGGCCTGAACTCTGGGGCCTGGACGCTGTCCCTCAGCTCTTCAGCTCAAGGCTAATGCTCTACCACAGTGCCACTTCTGGCTTTTTCTGCTTATGTGGTGCTTAGGAATCAAACCCAGAGCCTCATGCATGAGCCTACCACTGAACCACCTTCCCAGCCTTTCTTAAAATCTTTACCCAAGAAATTAAAGTCAACATGAATTCTTAAAATCTTTAGTCAAAAACTTAAAGTCAACATGTATAGGTTGCTCAACAGAAATATTTTCCTGTCTGAATCACATAAGCAGGCCACTGTGTTTTGAGATTCTTGTAAGCTTGTCAGGCATTTCTAGTAATTTGAGGTTGAGTGTGGTTGGGGTAGTCACTGTAACAGTGCTTCTTAAAGGTCATGTCCTTATTTCCTTTTCCCCTCCTGATTTTAATCATTTGTTGTCTTCTAGCATATGTTTAGCTGTGTGTATATATATGGATTGTTTTAATCCAACCACAGCTCTTTTTATTAGCACATACCTTCCAAGAAACCTTCTCTAGAAGAAATCAGGACTGGGAATGAATCCAGACCCCTGAGGATGCTGGGGTGGGGGCAGGGGCGGGGCCGGGGGTAGAGGGGGAATCAAAGTCTCATCTCTGTCAACTCTCAAAGTTTCCTTGCACTATTCCACAGATGTTTGCTGAGGTTTTCTCTTTCAAGACCCTGGGATTTTCATTCTATAAAACGATGAGGCTTCTCTATACATAAAGACAGGTCTTCTGTTCCAAAGAAGGAATTGCAGGAATTGGTTTTTCAAATCTGGAAAAAAACATTTGTGTTTAAGACTACTGTGCTCTTGTGTGCTTCTTGTTTTGGGGAAAATAAATTCTGCACATAAACCATTAGAAGAATAAGCTAGAAGTGTTACTGGGGGAATCTGTGGGGCTGTCTTTATACCACTTGGCTATAGTACCGTGAACTTATGGGGGGTCTTTTTCTCACAGAGGCTGTCAACTTGGGGTTGATTCGTTATGTGTTGTATGAAGAGAAGATCCATGAGATGATGGATAGCTTTCAGTTTCTGGTGAAAGACAGTAAACCCAGTCTGGTCATCGACAATGTCTTCCATATCCAGTGGTCCCTCATCAGCTTTAAATATACCAGGTAAATGTGTTGTTATGCTTTTGGTCTGGAGAAACTTAGTGAATCAAGTAGAGAAAATAAGCAGCTCTAGTCACCTGTTTTGGGGGTTCTTTTTGGGGGGGGATTGGTGGTAGTGGTGGTGACAGTAATGGTAACAGTAATAAAAACAATAATTGTATAAATACTTATTAGATATTATGTATCCCAGGTACCCCTAGGTACTTGATATATATCATCTTAGTTACTTACAATATACGGTTATGAAATGAATTCTCCTATCCTCATAGCAGCAAAACGATAGAAGAACAAGCTTAAGTAACTTTCCACAGTTGCTTAGTAAGCAGTCAGACCAAGACTTAAGACCAGTGACCCTAACTATTGCATTGTACTGCCTCTCATACAAATAGATTTGCTTTCATCTTCATATTTTAGAAGATAATCCAGTAGAACTGATGGGAAAAATAAAAATTAGATATTAAACTTTTGAGAATAAAGTACCTAGCCCACACTAACAAATACCTTTGCTGCCCATCTCTACCCTGATACTTGTATTCTCCCCTAGCTCCTGATTCACAAGATTAGATGCCAAAGTTGTGGGATCTTTTAAGAAATTTTCCTAACCTGTGAGAGAATTACTGAGGCAAAGAAAGATATCAGTTGATAAAGGTGACTGCGAAGCACAGTTCTGGTTTTATGAGTTAAATTATAAATTATTATTTCTTTGAGGGAAATAATTATTTTAAAAATCTATGTGGTAAGAAGCCAACTTTCTAACAGTTTGAATGCAGATAGACACTTGGTATGAAGAGGACTTTTGTGCACTTGCTTTCATGGACCCCAGAGAATTCTTCTGCTCTTCCTTGCCATATTTACAGGATGACAGGACACTTTAAATCATTAATATATATATATATATATATATATATATATATATGCTGTTTTGTTGTTTACTGCTATTTACCACTTGTTTTTTCCTTCTTCAGAATTAAATAACTGTACTATTTACTTTTTCTGACAGCCCTCTCAGATTTAATGGACTACAGGGCATAGAATCTCCAAAAGCTGACAATGAGCTCTAATACCTCAGAGGCATTTTTCCTAAAATGGTAGCAGTGGGACACATAACCCCTCCAATTGCTGTCCCCAGTGATGAAGAACAAAGTCTAGTTTGGCTTTTGCAAACCTTCCTATTACAAATTAATAGCACATTGAATAATCTGCATCTTGACACAAGCAGCACAGATCTCTAGCATTAAGCGACATTAATCCCCCATTATCATAGGACACCATTTGTCTGAACACCTTTGTTAGCTACACTTAACCTGTAACCCTGTTCCACATGTTCTTCCTGCAGATCTGGCTCAGTCATGTCCCACCTGAGACCAGGCATTAACAGCCTCCCAAACAGCTTTCTTCCCTAAGAATAGGCCCACTGGCCTCTTCTGATTACCTTGCTACACTTGGGAGAGATTATTTGTCATTTATGTAGATTTTCAGCTGGGAAGTTCATTTTCCTATGCACAATCTATCTTCTAAATGACTCTCGACTCTTTCAAAATGAGGACACCGGAAGGTGGCTCAGTGGTAGAGTACTTGCCTCACATGCATGAGGCCCTGGGTTCGATTCCTCAGTACCACATAAGCAGAAAAAGCCAGAAGTGGTGCTATGGCTCAAGTGGTAGAGAGCTAGCCTTGAGCTGAAGAGCTGAGGGATAGCACCCAGGCCAGAGTTCAAGTCTCACAACTGACAAAAATAAAAATAAAAATGAGGACACCACATTCTGCATCCTGAGTCCTTGTTCACTTGGTGCTGGGACTGTCCCAGGAGCAGACTCCCTCAGTTGACATGACCTCTTGAAAGAACCCAGCTGCCTTCCTATCTCCAATAACCAAACAGAAGAGACACTGAACAGACAGTCTTTGGCTGTGTGGGCTTTTCACAGCCCTGGGCAGACTTTCAGAGACTTCCATTTTGTGTACATCTAGCTATAACGTCAGTGAGAAGGCGGGGTCTGTCAGCGTCACTGTGCAGAGGACAGGAAACCTGAACCAATATGCCATCGTCCTGTGTCACACTGAGCAGGGCACAGCCAGCTCCCAGCCGGGACAGCAAGACTACGTGGAGTATGCTGGCCAGGTAGGTAGGACGGGGATCTCTGATTTCTGAATTGCTAGGGAGACTCCAGCAAGGTCTGCAGCATGGCTGAAGACTGTCATGGGAAGTTCCCCTTCTATTTATTCCCTTTCTACCAGCCTCTTTCCTTGGGTAATTTTTCTATGTTCCTTTCTCATAGTACCTTGTAGTTCACAGTCTACCTAATCACATTGAAGCGTAAACTGACAAAACTTAAGTCATCATCTAGCTTCTTGTCTTTGCACATTGCTTCACAACAAAAAAAAGAAAACCCCAAATCATCGTGTTCTACAGCCAGCCTTGGAGTCCTCAGACTTCCTCTCCTACCTCTTCCTAGCTGGAGGAGGAAGAGAGACAGGGAGTAAAGAAAGCCTTTGGAAGCTCTTGGAACAGGCTAGATGAGAGAGGCTGGTGAGAAAGAGCTTCAATATAAAAGATGAAGTTAGAGCAAAATGGGTGGATTTGACAGATTAGTAGAAGAGATAGGCTGTCAGCAGGGTTGGTAATGCTCTGAAGAGCACATAGGAGGAGCCAGAGCTGGTTTCACAAGGTGTGGCCAAGGCTGTGATTGTACCTTGGGCATGTTGACTGTAGGTTTTCTTAGAAGCAACAGCTTTACCTCTAAGTAGACTAGCAGGGAGTGAGGAGAAATGTTCCAGTGACTAGAATAGATGTGGCCATTCATACCAAAGTGGCAGTTGAAAGAAAAATGAAACAGTGAGTGGACTAGAAATAAGAATTAGCTTAGTGGTAAGCAAAATGAACACCAAGATATGGACACAAGAGGTTCTTCTTTGTTGCTGTGGTTTTTAATGTACTATGTGATTTCTTTTTGTTTCTTTTGTATGTTCTTCCCCCTATGGTATATCCCCTGTGGTCCCTGTATTTGATTTGGGTACCCTGCATCTTATATACACATTTATTTAATTTTGGAGAGAAAGGGGAATAACAAGATGCTGAAACAAGGACACAGGATGACCCATTGCAACAATGATACTCACAAGACACTATGTTGGAAATGATCTTTAGTCCCATGAGATGGCGGGGGGGAGTGGGGGAGATGGGGTAAGGAAGGGATAGTAAGAAAAAAACAAAGGAGAGGGTAACCATGTTCAACAAAGAATGTACTCATTACCTTTACTCCTGTAACTGTAATCCCTCTGTACAGTGTCTTTACAATTAAAAAGAAAAAAAGAATTAGCTTAGTGGTAGAGTGAATTCTTAGCCAAAAAGCAGCCCTAGGCACCAAAGAGAGAGAAAGGATAAGAAGATATGAAAACAGGAGTAAAAGGGGGAAAGTCACAATGTTGGGATATATATATTCAATTTATTAGTTCAAGTTCATTATTATTATGATGTCACAAATCTCTGGAGAAGTATCCTTTGAGTTCAGGAATCAGCAGGACTAAGCTATTCTATGTTCAGTTTAAATGAGGAATTCGAAAAGAAGATACGTCTAGTGTGGTGATACACAGTTTGTAATCCCAGCATTGGGAAGACAAGCAGGAGCCTCACAAGTTCAAGGCTAGGTAGGGTCACAAGGCAAGACTTTATCTCAAAACAAACAGAGAAATAAACTAAGAAAAGAACAAACAAAGCTAAAGAAATCAAGCCGGGCACCAGTGGCTCACACCTATAATCCTAGCTACTCAGGAGGCTGAGATCTGAGGATCACAGTTCAAAGCCAGCCCAGGCAGGAAAAAGCTGTGAGACGCTTATCTCCAATAAACCACTAGAAAACCGGAAGTGGTGCTGTGACTCAAGCAGTAGAGCACTCTCCTTGAGCTGAAGAGCTGAGGGACAGTGCCCAAGCCCAGAGTTCAAGCCCCACAACTGACAAAAACAAAAACAAAAAACCTAAAGAATCTTTAGCAAATGGGAAAGACAATATGTTCTTGTGAGGTTGTTTTTTTTTTTTTTTGAGAAAAGACAAAGGGTTATCAGTTGTAGATAATTAACAGAAATCTCTTGAGTATGTTTCATTTTTGGGGGGTATCTGGAAGTATGGGACTTACTAAAATTTAATTTAATTTGATTAGATATATTTTAGCAATTTTCTGTGTGGTTAAAAGTATGTGTTTCTCAGACTTGTGTGGCCCTAAAGCTTTACAGTTACTTGTTTCATACATGCTCCAAATGCCACCATTCATGCCAGGTTCAATCCAAGTTCAGTTTCTGCCTTTTTAGTTTGGGGCAAGTCTATATTCTAGTATCATTTAAAAGTTTCCTCTTTCTTTCTTCCTCTTTCTTCCTACTCTCTCCCACCTGCCTTTCTCCTTTTCTTTCATTACTACTACCTCTCCCTCTCTCTTCTCCCTTTCTTCTTCTCTTCCATTTCTCCCTCTTCCCTCCCTTGCTTTTTCCTCCTTTTCTCCTTCTTTCTCTCCTTTCTTTTTTTTCTTTTTGCCTTACATAAGGTAAAACCAGAAACATCTTTATTCATTTCACAAGTACGTGCATGTAAAATAATTTCGGCAAAATTGTGCAAGTCTTAAGTTGACACACATCATAGTTACAGCACACTTTAATGGCAAACAGTTTAGTCAAATAAAGTTAAAATTAATCTGGCATGGTTAAATAACTTTCTGTGCATTCCAGCTTCATTATTCAGTGCAGTAAGACTCTGCCTATTTTAATTGTGTGAGTAATAAGGTCATGGCAATGGCAGTAGCTTAAATTTGTTCAGTGCTTTAAAATATATTTAGTTCTTGGGGCTGGGAAGGTGGCTCAGTAGTAGAGTACTTACCTCGCATGCATGAGGCCCTGGGTTCGATTCCTGAGCACCACATAAGCAGAAAAAAATGGAAGTGGTGCTGTGGCTCCAGTAATAGAGGACTAGCCTTAAGGGACAATGCCCAGACCCAGAGTTCAGGCCCCATGACCGACAAAAATAAATAAATAAATAATTATATATATATATATACTTAGTTCTCTCATTCTATGTACTTTCCTTTAGTCTTGCCAATAAATATGTAAGTAAAAGAATTATTGCTGTTTAGCTGATCAAAAATCAGATGTTCTTAAAGTCTCATATCTTTACCTAGTTTAGAAGTAACAGAACCTGGACTTGAAACTAGAACTTCCTGTCCTGAGGTCAGAGCTCTTTCTCATTAAACTTACCTCAAGCGGAAGGGGCATTTAGTCATCAAATAATGCTCATTGTTATCTAAAGTGAACTAATGAAACAGAATGTGAATATGTTTTCCTTCACCCAATGGTAGAGGACTTACTTTCTTTCCATGTCCCTATATAGTGTACAGTGAAAAGCAGAAAATGGCTGAGTGTTCCTGCTGGTAAAGCAATTCTCTGGAGGACTGGAAAGGAGGGTGCTGGGGTACAGCTTAACCTCTGTTATTTCTTTTGGTGACAGGTGCAGTTTGATGAGCGAGAAGACACCAAGTCGTGCACCATTGTCATCAATGATGATGATGTGTTTGAGAACGTTGAGAGCTTCACTGTGGAGCTCAGCATGCCAGCTTATGCCTTGTTAGGAGAGTTTACCCAGGCAAAAGTCAACATCAATGACACTGAGGATGAACCCACATTAGAGTTTGATAAGAAGACCTACCGGGTCAATGAGAGTGCTGGTTTTCTATTTGCATCTATTGAAAGAAAAGGTCTGTTGGTGCCAAAGGTGATAAGAAATTACAATAATAGCTTGCATTCATTGCATTCCTTTTATCCACCAAGTGCTTACTGATCATGTGAACTGATTGATACAAGTATCTTACATGTATTGACTCTCTTGCTCTCCAGAATGACCACAATAATGATTACACCCATAGCAAGTATTATCAGAAGGCTTCTTGCTTCACTTATTCTTAAATTGGACCAGAAGACTGGTTAAATGTAGTCTTGCAAATTATTCATGATCTCAGTATTCTTAATCCATCACCATTACATAAAATATTTAATAACTACAGTCAAAAAGGAAAGGTATAATTGTGAGGTTCTTAGATCTTGGAAGATGGAAAAATGTGCTTAAGATTTTCCCTCCCTAGCTGTTCACTGGTGGTTCATACCCCTAATACTAGCTACTCAGGAGACTGAGAGCTCTCTCAGCCAATGCAGAATAGTCCACTAGACCCTTACCTCTAGTTAACCACCAATGGAGCTGTGGTAGAATGCTAGCCTTGAGCAAAGAAGCTAAGGGACAGCAGTACCCAGTTTGGCACACACACACACACACACACACACACACACACACACACACACACACTTCCCTCCCTGAGTGATATATATATATATACGTGTATATATATATATATATATACGTATATATATATATATATATATATATATATATATATATATATATATATATATAAAGTTCAGATGAGAAATAAACTGTGAGAAATAAAGAACAATCCTTGATGAATACAATACTGAAACTTTAAAACACATAGAAATGAAATCTCTGATCAGAGGCACAACATGACTGTAAATGATGATGTCAGGTTTCTTTATTGAATCTGCTGGCTTGGGTACCACTCTAACAAATACTGCAGAGAGCACAAAACCTGGGCAATACCACTCGGCAAACAAAAGCAAACCCCCATGATTGCCCTGGGCCACCAGAACAGGCTGCTGCCAATGGATGTGGCTACACTTAATAACTAAGGTCATTTGTACAGAGAAGCCAGTTTTACTTTGTTTTGTCTTTTCTGTTTTAAACAAGCTTCTTTCTCTCCGGGAATTAAAGTGTAGAAGTTTATTCAGAAAGGCAGTGAACTATGCTCATTGCACTACCTTCAGGACACAATTACTTTGCTACTTAAACTTCCAAATATGAGTCTTTTCTTTCCACCCGCTGTGGTCTTAAGATGGTAAGCAATGACTCTTGTGAATTAACAGAGCACAAAACTCACAGAATAGGAAATCCATTTTAAGTTATTTGGGGAAGTGTCTGGGGTATATTAAATCCTCAAGCGGTTTATACCACAGAAACGGCAACTCAAGCGGGTTTCCTGTCAGAGTGTGAACAGAAGTAGTGATGGAATGTCAGAAGGTATCAAGCTCATTAAAGTATCAAAGATTCCAAAGGTTGAGAAGCACTCATTGAAATGCTTCGGCTCTCTTGCCATTTCTATTTCAGGAGATTCAAGCAGCATTGTATCTGCCGTTTGCTACACAATCCCAAAGTCAGCTATGGGAAGTAGCCTTTATGCTCTAGAATCAGGCTCTGATTTTAAATCTAGAGGGAGATCTGCAGAGAGCCGTGTGATATTTGGGCCTGGTGTCACCACATCTACTTGTGATGTCATGCTCATTGATGACAGCGAGTATGAAGAGGAAGAAGAGTTTGAGATTGCCCTGGCTGATGCTTCTGACAGTGCCCGCATCGGAAGGGTGGCGATGGCCAAGGTGCTCATTAGTGGTCCAAACGACGCTTCCACTATCTCCCTGGGCAACACAGCTTTCACTGTCAGTGAGGATGCAGGTAATGGAGGGCCTTTCTGGGGTTCTGTCGCCCAGCTTCTGATCCTTTTATTGAGCAACTTCTTTCTAATGTTTGAGATTGTTCTTCAGTAACGCCATCAGTGGTCTGAAGCATTAGGTATTGGTAAACCTCAAGACCAAGAATGAAGCTAGCCAAAGATAGCAAGTTCCATGTGCATTTTTGCTCTGGTTATTGATGGCAGGGCGGCATCTGGCTTAAAGCTGTGGTCCACAAAGAGGACGTGTGGTGCTGTGTTTTTTGGCTTGTGAAGGAAGGGAATGTTGTTTGGTTAAGAATGAAGATGAAGCCTTGTTTACCCCTGGTGTCCTTGAAGCCTCTCCCTTGCCCCTTGCTCCCCCTTCCCTTCCCTTTCCCGTACCCCCTGCATGCTTCTATCTTGGGCAGGCCAGCAGTATGCTCTCCTCTCAATAAACAAAAAAGAATAAATATGAGTTCTTTAGTTCCTGCTGGCTTCTGAAACAAACTCTGTAAACTATTAACGTCTTGATTCAATAGAGCTTTCTCACAGATATTTCAGCCTCAGCCGTCAGTGGGTAAATCTCTCTTGTATGATATTTTAGAGCCCAGGTTCTTTTCCTCTTGTAGCTGCCCCAAAGATCTTGAAGATACTCTGTATGCTGTTGACAGAAGGGACAGAACCGTGCTTAGAACCTTCTGATAAAAGCTACATCCAGGTTTTTCACCCCTTTTAAGGATGCTGAAGGAACTAGTATTTTGGAACACATAATAAATGCCTGGTATTACACATTCTCACTCAATCTTCTGTGGAACAGATGATGACCAGAGAGGTTAAATAAATGACCATATATTAAGCAGCAAATACACTAGAAAGATAAATTAAAACCAGATCCTTTTAGCCAGACCAGACACCAGTGGCTCATAACTATAATCCTAACTACTCAGGAGGCTGAGATATGACAATCAAGGCTCAAAGCCAGTCTGGGCAGAAAAGCCTGTTAACCAACAAAAAGCTGAAACTGGAGCTGTGGCTCAAGTTGTAGAATGCCAGCCTTGATAACAAAAACTAAGGGACAATGCCCAGGCCCTAGGTTCGAGCCTCATTACTGGCGCGTGCATGCACACACAATAACAAACAAAACACACACACGCACACGCACACAATAACAAACAAAAAAGCAATTCTTGCCTATTATGCCATATTTCCTTTTCAATATGCAAAATGCCTGCGCGTGACTACATGTTACCTCAGAGCATGTAAAGTGAGGTGATATTTGGGATTTTCAGGTTAGCTTTCTCCTGGCCTTGGTTCTGAAAATACCTAGCTGTATAGGCTTTTTTGTTTGTTGTTTAATTTTTTTCTCTCTCAGTGCTGGGATCAAACCCTGGGCCTTGCACATAGAAGGCAAGTGCTCTACCACTGAACTATATCCCTAGCCATTGGTTTTTTGAAACAAGCAATATCTCACTATGTAGTTCAGTTTGACCTTCAACTCACTATGTAAGCCAGGCTAACCTCAAACTCCATGAATTTTCTGCTTCAGCCTTCTGAGTGCAATTCCTAAATTTCTTGAAGGTACTGCAAAGTAAAATGTCACTGTTAACCAGGAGATGAGCCTTATTTGTACAATAAGCAAAGAGCACATATGGTTTAAGTAATGATGTGTGCACATTTGGATAAAATAGGAAATTCGACCCAGTTAAAACATTTAATTAGGAAAGTTCAGCTCCAGGCTTCACAAAGTCTCCTAGCTGATTACTGGCTGTGTGCTAGCCACAGTGTCCAACTTTCTTCTCCCCAAACAGGTTTGAGTTTTTTTCAGGGGGCACTTCACCCCTTGGGTGCATTGTTAAGACTGCCCCCTTAGTATTGTTCCTAAGGTCACCTTCATGAAGCCCTCTGCTAGGTGTCCTTTTGCTCTTAGTTTCAATGAAAAGAGGGCAGTGACGACTCTCAGCCCCTGACATTGAATGATACAAATTGAGTGTACAGCAGTCAGAGGCAGTCAGAGGGAACAGTGTTCTGGAAATCTCACTGACTTTCTGGCTCAAGGTTGACCATTCAAATCTCTTGACTTGATTTAGGCACAGTGAAGATTCCGGTGATCCGCCATGGTACGGACCTTTCTACTTCCACATCTGTCTGGTGTGCAACACGGCCCTCCGACCCCGCCTCTGCCTCTCCAGGAGTTGACTATGTCCCTAGCTCTAGGAAGGTGGAATTTGGGCCCGGTGTCACTGAGCAGGTGAGCCAACTGCAGTGCACACACTCAGTCACAGCTAGATAGCTCTGTTAGTGTAGTCTTGAGTCTACTTTCTAAGCCTCTTGAGGATTCAGAAGGCTCTTAGTCATATTATTATCCTTACTTTCTTTAAAAATAGTAACATAGAAACAAAAGAGAAATTTTATATTCCTAAAATTCACGAGTAACCTTTTCAGTGTCAAATATCCAAAAGTACAGATTTAGAATAAAAATTGTCCTTGTTTAATGCAAGGACAATATATAGTCGTATATAGTCGTAACGTTTTATGAATTGAAAAAAGGAAAAAGCTGGGCGCTGGTGGCTCACACCTGTAATCCTAGCTACTCAGGAGGCTGAATCTGAGGATCACAATTCAAAGCCAGCCCGGGCTGGAAAGTCCGTGAGACTCTTAACTCCAATAAGCCACTAGAAAACCGGAAGTGGCGCTGTGGCTCAAGTGGTAGAGCACTCACCTTGAGCTGAAGAGCTGAGGTAAAGCGCCCAAGCCCAGAGTTCAAGCCCTAGAACTGACAAAAAATAATCATTAAGAAGGACAAGTTGCCACGATTTTTCCTAGTATCCAAAAGGCAAATGGATGTTGGGTATTGCTGCCGCCATAAACTTTGCTTTGATCTTCCCTCCAGTATTGCACCTTGACTATCTTGGATGACACTCAGTATCCAGTAATCGAAGGACTGGAGACATTTGTCGTTTTCCTCAGCTCAGCACAAGGGGCCGAACTGACCAAACCTTTCCAGGCTGTTATTGCAATCAATGACACATTCCAAGACGGTAAGAGATTGGAGATGCCAACTGGTGGTTCGGAAATACATTTCTATTATTTTTTCTTGGTTTCTATAAGTATGCATATTTTCACTCAAGAAGTATGTCTGGCCAGGTGCTGGTGCTCACGCCTATAATCCTAGCTACTCAAGAGGCTGAGATCTGAGGATTGAGGATCAAAAAACAGCCCAGGCAGGAAAGTCTGTGACTGTTATCTCAAATTAACCACCAGAAAACCAGAAGTGGTGCTGTGGCTCAAGTGGTACATGGGAAGGCAGATTGGACTCAAGGTCTAAGAGGACTTTGTACAGCAAAGTGATTGTTTATAAGCAGAAGAGAAGTGAGGTGTGATTTTTGTTTTAGGAAACTAATGTTGTCAGTATTAAAGATGATATGCAGAAATGAGTAGAGACAGGTATATAAAGAAAATACCAGTCACAACTGAAGATGCAGCCTAAGTAACCTAGGGAGAACCAGAAAGTTGCTTCTCAGGAAGAATTGATGGAAATTAGAACTGTCATCATGTGGATTCTAGTGGCAGGTGAAGAGGAACATGCCAACATTTCCCTCATCAGCAACTCCAGTGGTTGACCATAGAATCAATGATTAAATTCTTGTAGCAGCTGAAAAACCCCTGAAAAGGAGAGGCACTCCAGAGAGATCTTTAATTTCTTTATTCATTCTTAAGTAATTTCTATTATGTATATCCAAGTAAAAAATGTAAATGGAAAATGATATACTATGAAAACCTAATTTTTCTTCTATACCTACTCCCAAATTTCCATGTCTTGTCACTGGACACAACTATTCTACTTGGTTTTGTTTATTTGGGGCGAGGAATACACACATAGACAAACACATATGCATCTACACTTATATATATTTACTTATATACATACATAGACATAGACATATCCAAAATATTGTGTGTTACTTCCATAAGCAGAAGTTCATCCTTTTAGTGTATAGTTTTGAAAAGTATGGGGAGTGATATGCTCCATTACCATAATGAAGACATGGAACAGTCTGAGCACCCTAAAGAATTCTCATATGGCTTTCTATAGTCAGTCTTTCCCCAAACTCAAGCCCTGATAACCATATATCTGTTATCTGTCCCTGAATTTTTGCCTGTCTATCTATCTGTCTATTGATCCATCTATTGGCAGTACTGGGGTTTGAATAAGGGGCCTTATGCTTGCCAGGGAAGTGCTCTACCAGAGGTGCTATACCCTAGCTTTTTTTTTTCTTCTTCCTTAGTTTTTTTGGTTGTTGTTAGTGTTTTGTTTTGGTTTTTTATGGTCATGGAGCCTGAACTCTGGGCCTGGGCACTGTCCCTCAGTTCTTCAGCTCAAGGCTAGCACTCTACCACTTGAGCCACAGAGCCACGTCCAGCTTTTTCTGCTTATGTGGTGCTGAGGAATGGACCTCAGGGCCTCATGCATATGAGGCAAGCACTCTACCACTGAGCCACCTTCCCAGCCCCCTTTAGTTTGTTTTTAGATACAGTCTCATGTTTTTAACTGGACTAGCCTGGGTCTACAATCCTCCTACCTTCATCTTCTAGTATCTGGGATTACAGTCATCCACTATGATATTTACCAACATACTATTTTTAATCTAACTTCCTTCATGTAGAGAAATGCATTTGAGAGTTATCATATGTATTGTGACATATATAAATAATGTATTCCATGTAAAACTGAGCAGTTTCCCCTTGTATGGGCATATCACATTTTGTTTATCTTTTTACACATTGAATGATATTTGGATTGCTTTAAGGTTTTGGCAAATACGACTCACAAATGTAAACATTTGTATGTAAATTTTGTGTGGATACAGGTATTCATCTCTCTGTGGTGAATACTTAGTTGTGGGTTCCTGGGTCATAGAGTGAGAGTATGCTTGGTTGTGTAAGATTCTTGTGGCTTTTAGAAGTTGTTCTAGTATGTGAGTAATATCTTACATAATTTTTCTAATGACTAGGGGCACTGAGATTTTTCTATGTACTTTTGACACCCATACATCATTTAATGAAGTATTGTTCAAATATTTCCTCATTTTGAGATATTTTTCCACACTCTATTGTTGCATCATTGTACTATATTTCGGACAAAGAAAATATTTTACAAATATTTTATCCCAGTGTTTTGCTGGTCTGTTTGTTGTTTTCAACAAAGTCTTTCAATGAGTAATTGGATTTGCTCTTCTTTTTTCATTTTGAAGTGGCCCATTTTTATCAGTTTTTGCATTAGAGATCATACTTTTAGTATTATATCCAAGAAAACTTTGCCAAACCCAAGGTTATAAATTTTTTTTCTTCTATATTTTCTTCAGGAAGTTTTATGGCTTTGAGTTTTACATTTCAGTTTATGACTCACAAAATGGTAACGTGGGGGGGGGAGATAGTGTGTGTGGTATGTGAGTGTGTGTGTGAGTGTGTGTGTGTGTGCGCCAGTATTCAGGGGAGGTGAGATTGAACTCAGAGCCTTGTTCTCTCACTTGGCTTATTTTGCTCAAGGCTAGCACTCTACCACTGGAGCCACAGCTCCACTTCCTGCTTTTTGGTGATCAACTGGATCTAAGAGTCTCATGGACTGTCTTAACCTGGGTGGCTTTGAATCATGATCTTCAATCTCAGCCTCCTGAGTAGCTAGTATTACCAGATGAGCCCTTGCTGTCTAGCCTGGTAACTTTTTAAACCATGAACTCAGTTATAGTAACTATGCTATTTTATACTAGGTGTTATTTCAGAGTTTACCAAATGATATATTATTAACCTTTAGCTCAGTGGTTCATAATCCCATGATTTTACAGTTGCTTCTATTTTGTAGGTAAGGAAACAAAATGAGGAGAGGTAGCAACCCACAATCTAATAGGGCCCAGTACATATTCTGACTTTTCATTCCAGTGCCTTCTCTCTGCAATATACTACATGGTTTTACTGGTGCAGTAGTAAAAAACTAAGAAAAAAAGGAAAATCTCTTTCTCTTTAGAATGACTTCCTACTTTTATTACAGCAGAGGATAGTTAATTTCCCTCTGACAAATTAAAAAGTGAAGGCAGATTTGTCAGTCCTAAAGGAGAATCTCAGTCTACCACATCCTAGCTTTTTAACCTTAAGTTTACTGAATCTCATTTTGTTCATCTCTAACTATGAACATACATGCTTTATGATATTATTACATGTATTAAATCATATAAAATATATGAAAATACTATGGCTCATCTCACATAATAAACTTTGATCTGTGAATTTATGTTCTTGCTGACACATTTGTAATTTATCACACTAACTGATAAGGCTCCAATAACCACCTGCAATCATCATCTTCTGATCAACCCACAGAGTCTTATCTAAATTTTTCCTAATATTTTATAGATAGATCTTAGGCTTGCAGGTTTAGGAAATAAATATATGAAACAAAATTATATCTCATCTTCCAGGGATGCTGTAACTATATTTTAAGTCAAGAAAATATATCTTTTTAGAGAGGGAAATGCCCACATCGATTTCACTATCCCATTGTAGCATTCGGTGCTTATCTATGTTGGTTATCTTTCTCCCTGTAATAACCTATTTTTGTTGAGTCCGTTCAGTTGTACACTGTAGTGTGGAGCTTACATACTTTACCTCTGATCTTCACCACAGCCCTTCATCTTGTCACATGAGGTGAATCATTTGTGTAAGCGCACACAGATGGGACATGATGGACCCAGAGTTAAAAGCAAGTTGTAATTTGCCCAAGTCCACACTGCTAGTTTCATATCCTGCCAAGTTGATTTTTCATAGTGAAGCTTTAGCTAGCAGCTGCCATCTAGAGACCAATGCTACTGTCACTTAAGATCCTTATCAGATTGGTGTTTTAGTCTTCTGATAGAATTATAATTCCTTTCATAATTTTCCACTAGGTTGACTTGGGGCCCTAAATCGTCTAAGAATCTCATATGAGAATGTGTTCCTGTCTTTACCTCCCTCATCTGCTCTGGTACCTAGAATTCAACTCTATTATAGACACAACACAGTGAGCAAGACAAGAAAAGTCTTATAGCTTCTACAGCTCCTTTGTAGACAACTGTATACTACCTACTCATTAACTCCAGAGAATTAACTCCAGAGGCAGAATTTCTCTTAAACAGCTGTCTTAACCATTGCCTATAAGGAGGCCAACATATCCCAAGCATAGATGTTAGATTTGTTTAGTAACTAAGAAGCTTAGCAGGGTAACAATGTTTGTAGAACAGTTTCTGTGCCTAGGACTGGTGCTCCCCATCCTATAGATTACAGAGGAGTGGAGAGCCCAGCCCCTTGGTCTATTTCTGGATGCAGGACTTCTACAAGTATAAAAATACATTGTCTGTGTAAGATGAATGTGCTGAGGTGCCTTGGAGGTGGCCTTCATTTTGTATTTTTGTCCCCCATCAACATGGAAAGAGAGATCCTCCATCCCCATGAACCCACTGTCAGGACCAGTGCGATCCCTTCCTGAGGACTATTCTGCCTTACCAGGCTGCTGAAAGAAAGATATCCATATGTATAAGAAACCTGTTCATGCATTCACTTTGCCGTCTGCATTGTCTCTGGATTGTTTCCTGGTGTCTGGAGCCTTTTCTTAAAAGCAGGAATTGTTTTCTGGAAAGGCAGTCTAAGAAGCGCGGTCTGTCCCTGATGCTTCCTATCTTTTCCTCCTCCTCCTCTTTCTCCTCTTGCTTCTTCTCTCCCTCCTCCTCTTCCTCTCTTCTTTCTCTTCCCCATTTTGGTAAATACATATAGATGAAGATAAGTATCTTATTAAAGAGAGGAAGGACCAGTTTGGTAGCTCACTCCTGTAACCCAGTTTAAGTAGCTAGAAGGTAGAAATTAAGCGGGTCACAGTTCAAGTCCAGTCTGGGATTACATACTTGTAACCCAAGAAATATAGGAGGATTAGGTAAGAGAATCACAGTTCAAAGCTGGTCCAGACATGAGACCCTGTCTAAAAAATAATTAAAGCAAAAAAGAGCTAACATAACTCAAGTGGTAGAAATGCTTGTCTAGCAAATATAAATCCCTAAATCCTAACCCCAGGGTGCACCCCCACCCCCACCCCAAGGGCCCGGGACAAGGGAAGAGAGTAGTCTTCTGTATCTCAAGAGGAATGTGGTGTTGACATGCATGACAAAACTTAAAAAAAAAAAAAAAAAAAAAAACACTTTGGCCCTTAACTGTTTCATCTGACTTGAGGCATATCAGGCTAGCAAAGAAATCTAACTTAAAGATATCTGCCAGGAGCAGAAAAGCTTCCTGCTTGTTTTGTGTTCTCCCTGGCAACAAATGTCCTCTGATCCTTTTGTGCTGGGTGACGTCATTGTCACCTACCTTTTAACCACACAGTCTTTCACTGCATAGCCAAACCCCCTGCCTGGTTAATGGGCAGGGCTTTAAGCCAGCCATTCATTTTCCTTTAGGAATGGAGTTGTTCTAAGAGATTTCTGTTTTTATTAAGTAATAATTAGCAGGCTTCATTCAATTAGGAGCTCTGAGTGGGTAGGTTTGAGGCAAACAGTTTTCTCTAGGAGAATTTACCGTGCGGTGAGCTGCTTCCTGCATTCTGCTTGCTCTTTGCTATCGGGGTTTGGCAGGGCACATCCAGAAAGCAGCTGGGAGAAGGGTGATTATAGCTTTCTGGTTGCTTTTCTATAGCCCTAAAGATAATTTCCATCTCAGGAGCCAGTGACATATGACCCTTTGTATTGCTCAAGAAGAAATTCATAATCGGCGATCCACCAAATGTTGAGCTTGGGGAAACTCTCCGTAGAGCATCACAGTTTCTAATTGCAGGAAAGGAAGAGAAGAAAATGAATCCTCACAATGAGGAGCCTATTGTGAGGGGACACCAAAATACATTAATCCCTACCAAAATTTGAGTACCTATGAGCCCAACAGTGTATTTGAGTATCATGTATTTATTATCTCATTTAATCAAATCCTCTCAACAATTCTATGAATTAGATAGGAACATTTTTCGTTTCCACGTTTTAAAAAAAACAAAGGTCAGAAAAATCTAAGTAATTTTCTCCATGCTTTTGCAGTTACAATAGAAACTCAGTCCTGTTTACCTCCCAGATCCTTAGGCATTTTTGTTGTTCTGTTTTTATGGCAGTGCTGGGTTTTGATGTCAGTACTTGTCCTAAGCAGGCCCTGTAAGACTGAGCCATGAACCTTATTTTGAACAGGTAGTTTTTGATCCAGGGTCCTATTTCCTTCCTGGACAGGTACCTGGAAGATGATCTGACTATTTTAATGCTTTCCTGGACAGGTACCTGGAAGATGATCTGACTATTTTAATGCTTTCCCATTTTAACCAGGATATCAGGCCAGTGCCACCACTCCAAGCATCTTCCCCTGAGATGGAATCTCACAGACTTCCCCCCCCACCCCCCCACCCCCGTAAACTCATTTGTAAGCCTACTGATCTCAGCCTTCCACATGAGCAGGGTGACAGGAATACACAGCCTTGCCTACCTTTTGCTTTGAAAGCGTCTCATGTGTATATCTGGGCTAGCCTTGAACCATGTTCCTCCTGATCTCAGCCTTCCAAATATCACTGCTGGTGTGAACCACCAACACCAGCGCAAAGTCCTTGTTTCTAAAAAACGATTTGGCTGTGGAACCTTCCAAAAGTCAAATGAGGCTGTCAGTTGAAAAAATAAATGATAACTTCTTAGCAATGATTACAGGAGACCTGTGGTGCTATCCAGCCTGTGGCTGTGTTTTTTTGGGGGCCACATAATTTGGACTTACGTTGAGTTTATTTTTACTATTTTATATGTTGCCTTCTTTTTGTATTTTAGGAGAAAAGTCCAGATCTCTGCCTTAATTTGAATGTAAGATCTGGCAACAAAGACTGGAGACTAATTTTTGTAGCCCCTTTGCCTGCATGCCCATTCTTCTCTCCTGTTCCCATGACTCCAGGACCAATGAGAATGGTCACATATCATCAGACTTACAGCTTATTGTAGCCCTGGAAGGAAAGTATAATTTTTAAGTACTCAAGTCACGATCACCATTTTTCTTACATAGGTCTCAAATGTCAGCATTACCTGCCGGCATTTGAGATGGTGATTGAACTCTGATGCTGAGCAATGACAGGTGTGAAGTTGATTACATTTTATTCTCTTGGAATCATACTCAGAGTAGATGCAGTTGTCTTGAGGTGAGAGCAGCACACATGACAGGAAATCCACTTAGCACCTGTGATCTGTCAGCTTATTGGGCCTTTAGTTAAACTCTGCTGTGGCACTATGCCCTTCTGTCTTCCACTGACAATGCCCCATCTCTCCATGACTTGCCCAGTACCCAGCATGCAGTTTGCCAAGGATTTGCTCCTGGTGAAGGAGAAGGAGGGTGTGCTACACGTGCCTATCATCCGCAGCGGGGACCTGAGTTACGAGTCATCGGTGAGATGCTACACACAGAGCCATTCCGCCCAGGTCATGGAGGACTTTGAAGAGAGAAGAAATGCAGACTCTTCCCGGATTACATTTCTGAAAGGCGAGAAGGTCAGTAGATTCACAAAATTCCCTTCTTTCAGTTTTGACATAACCACATGTACCACCCCCCCCCTCAATTTTATCTTGTGAGTAGTACTTTTGAAGTTCAACCGTTTGGAGACCATTGTAGATGACTCCAGAATTGTCCTCATCTGTGCTACCAAAACAAATGGTAGCTTCCTTTTGGGGGGATATTCTTGTGAGCCTGACACAGTCATGACTCATAAAGGCCAAGTCTACGTAAATATTTTGTGGGAATTTTACTGGTGTCAGGTTGAAACCTGTATTTAAGAACACATACAAATACACTGCAAATTCAAGCTTCCACTTTGATTCTACATGCCTCTATTTGTTTTAATTCCAAAAGGTTCTCCACCTATTCAAGAGATAGTTTTTAGTTTAAGAAGAGTATAAAATTCAGCCTAGGGCTGGGAAGGTGGCTCAGTGGTATAGCGCTTGCCTTGCATGTCTGAAGCCCTGGGTTTGATTCCTCAGCACCACATAAGCAAAAAGAAAAAAGCTGGAAGTGGCTCTGTGGCTCAAGTGGTAGAGCACTAACCTTGAGCTGAAGAGCTGAGGGACAGTGCCCAGGCCCAGAGTTCAGGTCCCACAACTGGACCCCCCCAAAAAATTCAGCCTAATGCTTCATCCACACAACAGTATATCAGTAGTCCCAAATACACTACGGCATCTTTATTTCGTTGGCTTGTTAATCATATGTCTTTGGAACTTGTCCTATATTAAAATACCTTTTTGGAAAAAAAACCCACTCTATTGTTCAGCACCAGTCTGTCTGTAATACTTGCTACTTTGGAGACAGAAATCTAAGGATTGTGGCTCAAAGATAACCTAGGTAAGAAAGTGCTGAGATTCTTAGCTTCAAATAATTAGCGAAAAGTCTAAAGTGGACTGTGGCTAAAATGGTAGAACACCAGCCTTGAGTGGAAAAAGCTAAGGGATAATGTCCAGGTACTGAGTTTAAGCCCCAGTACTGGCATAAAAAAAAAAAAGAATCTGAAGAATCACTACTACATTCATGAATTCCCATAAGGAATTCTTACTCTCTGGAAGATAGTGAAGAAAAAAGAAGCATATTTATCAGGGACTTGAAACCAGTTAATAAGCTACTTGGTTTGCAGGGATGTCTTACCACCATTTAGTGTGACTTATGGAGTGTGCAAGTAGAACTTCTCCCTACCCACGTCTTTTGCAATGTAGTAAGACAGTGATTTTAAAATAGCCCAGCTAAAAATATCCCACATCATATCACTTGACTGAACAATTGAAACTGCTATGCGGCTATAATATTATGACTTCGTTTTCATTTTCTCAAGAATGCAGGCCTCAGTAGAGAGTACTCATTTTGAGAAATACTTAATTTTTTCCCACTGACAGGGCACTGTGTATGTGACTTTTAGCACTCAGCAGTTTTCAGATGAGATTCTATTTGGCAGCAGATTTGAGAGTCGTTTAGCATTTAAAGGTATCTTTAGCATAACATGAAACCTTTCTGGGTTCCTTATAAAACTGCTTTATCTTTACAAAGGAAAAGGAATGCTATTCAGCTCTCCAGGAAGTCTGGCAATATATTAAACCCACACCACTAGAAGGCAACCTATTGGAACATGCACAAATGTATTAACAAGCCCAGATAGTCTGTGTAAAAGTGCACAATGTTCTATAAGTGCTTGCTTGTAGGTTATTTGTTTTATTGATTTGGGGTTTTCATTACTCATCAGCAATAATTCAACATGCTCTGAAATGTTCTGCAAATATAAGTCTTGTCAAATAGGTAGATCCCAGTCAGACATCAATTGTTTGGTTTAATTGTTGTATTTTATGAATAAAGTTGTCTGGATCCCTTGTCTCCTGCCATTGATTATAGGTGAAGAATTGCACAGTCTATGTCCATGATGACTCCATGTTTGAGCCAGACGAGCAATTCAGGGTCTACCTTGCCCATCCTCGTGGAACCCACTGGAGTGGAGCTCGAGTTGGAAAAAATAACATGGCCACCATCACCATATCCAATGATGAAGATGGTAAAAGAAGAAATTGACTTTGGTTACTTTTAAGTTGATAGAACTATTAGTGTGATGAAAAAATTAAGTGCTATAAATGTGTGCACTGATAATAATTTGAATACATTTATAGGAAATGTTTTCAGCTAATGACCACCTTCAACAATGTTCCAACAAATTCACTGGAATATCTGTTCTCATACTTCCTCCCATATTTCTAAGAGATAAAGAATAGCTTCCAAAAACCATTAAGTCACTACAGATCAGAAGGATTAGAAATACAATTAGTATCCATTGACTCAAATAAGCAAATTTAAAATACTGTTCCTTTGTGTCTTAATTTCTCCGTTTTCTTCTAAATGATCTGATTTATTAACCTCATAACAAAACAAAACAAAAAACACTTAAATTCTGTAGTCTGAGTGATCCAGACACCTGTAGAAACAACTAGCTTCCAACTGAATCTTAATCTTTTTCATTACTGAGCTATTTTAATCATACTAATATCACAAACAGCAATAACTGCTTTTAGATTCATACTTGCTGTATTATCTTCTTTCCCTTAATCCTGACAATAATCCCTTGAAGTAGATGTCATTATCCTGTAGTATAGTTGAAGAAATGAAATTTCAGCAAAGTCCCATCGTTTGTCCTTAATTTCACAGCTATTGTCAGCAAAATGGGATTATAAACTTGTCTTGTGTGATTCTAGAACATATTTTCTTCGTTCTTTTGTCATTAATGGGATTTGGACTCAGAATCTTGTACTTACTAATTAGAAACTCTACCACTTGAGGCATGTCTCTAGCCCTTTTCTGTTTTAGTTATTTTTTTGGATAGGGTCTAGATTTTTTGCTCAGGTCTATTCTTAGACCACAATCCTTTTCCCTATGCTTTATGAATAACTAGATTACAAGTATGAACCACCACACCTGGATTTTTTGTTGAGATGGGATCACACAGCCTTGTTGCCCAGCCTGCCTTGATCCATCATCCTTCCAATATCTGCCTCCCAAGTAGCTGGTATTACAGGTATGGCATAACCATATCTGACCTCTGAACTCTTAACCGCCATCACAGTGAATAAAGCTTTAATGCTTCTAATTAAAAAAAATCAGAGTCTAACTTGGAAATCAGGTAAATATAAGATGTCTATCTTAAACTGGATTTCTTTATCCAAATATACATGTTCAAATCTTGAAATGAACCCAGTTTCAGGCACAAAGAAAAACAAAACAGTGACTGAATTTTAGGGAGGTAAGTAGTTCACACCACCAGCAACTTTCTGAGATTTCAAAGAGAGGAAGCCTAAAGTGTAGCTTATCTTGTATGGCTAGGATGACTTGACTTTCTGAGAGAGGAACACAAAAATGAGAAACTTCTACAGTATTCTACCATATACTAAAAGTGACATGAATTTCTAATTCCTCTCAATTTTCCCATGGTTTTATCTGACTCTTCATCCTACCCTTCCTCATGAGAAAGTAATAGAGAAGAAGACATAATGTGAAACTGTTTTTGACGAGAACCAACAATTATTATTAAACATCTTCCAACAATGACAGTAGTGCCCAAACCAAGTAGCATTAAGAAGTCTCATGTTCCTAAACTAACCATTCCTATCTAAATAACTTTTGAGATGTTAGGAAAAGCCGGGAGTGGGGGTGGGGGGTAAGGACACTGAGAGGAGTATATCCAAACAAGAGGTAAGGGCATGGGCATGGCTCAAGTAGTAGAGCCTAGCAAACCCAAGACTCAGAGTACAAACCCCAGTACCTCAAATACCAGAGGTGAAAGTCTTCGAAATTTAAGTAGATAAATTCCAAGAAATTCATTGCTCATAACTAAAAAATTGATTCACATAAGCAGTCAATAGACACTTATCAAGTGTCTACTAGACCTCAGTCCCTTGATAAGTTGTGCACATTGGAAAAAAAATTTGTAGGCTATAAATACCAAGATAGAAACTTGAATATCACGAACTTCAAAGTTTCTAAATATTTCCTCCATTATATTGCTCTTAATGAGAAACATGTATAGGATCACAAAGCAATTAATCTTTCCAAAAAGATAGCTTAGAGGTAAATGCTGACTGATTTTTAGGACTGGAAGCCATTCGGTCTTGGTATTGTTAACTAGTGTGAAAAGTTCCCTGCTGTTAAGGTATTTTCATGGGAGTCTGCCTCCTCTGTACAATTTCAAACTTCCTCATTTCCTTAGCACCCACCATTGAGTTTGAAGAAGCTGCCTACCAAGTTCGGGAACCAGCAGGGCCAGATGCTATTGCTATTCTGAGCATCAAGGTCATCCGCAGAGGGGATCAGAACAGGACCTCCAAGATCCGCTGCAGCACTCGGGACGGGTCTGCCCAGTCTGGTGTGGATTACTACCCAAAGAGCCGAGTCTTGAAATTCAGTCCTGGTAAGGGAATGACAGTTCTGATCTCTTGGGTTTCCTTAATGCAAAGATCAGTATCTTGTATTTGGACAAAGAAATGAGAGAAACTAAGGAAGAAGACAATAGTTTCAAAAACATAAAGTACTTATGAAGCACACACCCTTGAAATTGCAGCAAGGCTTCTTAATTAGACAAAATGGCATAGAAAAAAATAAAAGACCAACCCCTAACATTGTAACATGCTGGGCATTTGGTTGATTAAAGGGGATTTTCATTATACTGGGGTTTGGTTAGATGATAGCAATACTTTGCTTCACACACACACATATGCCATGCATGCATGCATGTACTTACACACACATCATTTAGCAGATGTTATGCCAGTCCTTTAGGTCTCATCCAAATCTGGAAGGCACAAGTGCTGCACATCTTCTAGCAGGCAGGATATCCTGTAGTAAGCCTTCCCTAAAAGCTTATCCCACAGAGAAAAAGAGACAAATTGGAGAAGAGAGAAAGATGAGAATCAGGTTATCACTTGCTCTTCCTCGGTTCTTGTTTTAAGTTGATTGGGGGAAAAGTGGCCAGCCAGGTAAAGTGTTGGATTATGTGCTAGGAGTTTTCACAGAACTTTCTAGAGCAGTGTGAAGTGAAAAGACCTTCTACAAAGTGGCGCTGTAGCTCAAGTGGTAGAGCGCTCGCCTTGAGCTGAAGAGCTGAGGGACAGCGCCCAGGCCCAGAGTTCAAGCCCCACGGCCGACAAAAAAAAAAAAAAAAAAAGACCTTCTACAACCTGATACCGCTAGTGATGTGACCTGCAGTGGACAACTAGGTGAATGGAGAAAGTGACCTAGATGGTCTAGGTACAGTGCAGACCTTTTCTAGCACTGGTCCCATGTGTGTGTGCCTGATATTGGCTAGAGAGTTAGAGCCATATCTGCATAAGGACCTCCTCCCCACCTTTCAATTATCTCTCCTTTATCTTCTTGTGTTTTGGAATCTGGGAGTAAGAGAGGTCCCAATGCACCCTAGGCTAGATGTTTGTAGGCAAGGGTAAAGTCCCTTACTTATTGCCTGGGATGTTTGTATTTTCAGAAAATTAGTTGACAACAGAGAAAGAGTTTAAAAGCCTTAGAAAGTTAATACCCTTCCCCTCCAGCTATTAAACCTCCGATGCTATTGGTCTTTGTAGAATCTAACCTGGAATCTCACCTTTGAGTTATTGCTTCTCAGGAGATAGACAGCTTGGAGGATATCTGTGTGCACTCACAGCCACACAGGAACTCATGCATAAGTGTAAAGGAGAAAGAAAAATTAAGAAGGAAAAAAAACCCTTATACCCAGGATGAAGTGTATTTTGGATCATAGATTTTTATTCCTGCCAGCCAGTGTCAGGCAGGGGCCATTAATCCTCATATGGTGTTGAATAGTAAATCTGCAGTACTGAGCCTCTACAGAAAGTAGAATTTGGTCTATAAAACAGATTCCTCATATGAGGTAGGACCAGGGTGATTAGTAGTCATGGCATTTAAAGAAAACCTCTAAAAAGAAGTGGGTATATTTTAACATGACATCTGAGCAGGGCCAGTGTGCACTTTGTTGAATATGTTTCTGACAAGGCCTCACTCTGTCTTTGTTCTGTCCTTGGTGAAGGTGTGGACC
The DNA here is from genome assembly GCF_024711535.1 of Dipodomys merriami. NCBI lineage: Eukaryota > Metazoa > Chordata > Mammalia > Rodentia > Heteromyidae > Dipodomys > Dipodomys merriami. Next base: position 18,665,542 of record NW_027206512.1, on the reverse strand, counting down.
ATATCTTTTTTAAAGTGGAGATCCTATCCAATGAAGATCGGGAATGGCACGAATCTTTCTCTCTAGTCCTTGGCCCAGATGACCCAGTGGAAGCAGTTCTTGGGGAGGTGACCACTGCCACAGTGACAATTCTGGACCAAGAAGCAGCAGGAAGTCTCATATTGCCAGCACCTCCCATTGTGAGTTGATTGACCCAAAGGATTTGCTGCTGTTATGTCTTAATGCACCATGGATGAGGCCTTGAGAAAAAAGCAAGTCTGCTGTGTTCTTTGCTTTCCTAACTCAGTGGTTCTCAACCAAGAGAATCATGCTCCCTCTCTTCCTCTCCAGAGAACACTTGGTAATGTCTGGGGACAGTTTGGGTAGTCACAAAAATCCACACACTGGATGTATAGGTAGAAGCCAGGAGAATGCTAATCATACCCTATAGTATACATGACAGCCCCCAACAGCAGAAACAATAATATTTGCCACACCTATCAATAGGGCCAAGTATGAGATATGCCATCCTGATGCAAAAGTGAGACCAAACCATCATGGTATGTTTGTATGATAAAGTACAATGGGGCTTATCATGGGACTTGAAAGAATAAGAAGGTAACATTACCCTATGTTTGCTCTCATACATATACTACTGCTCACACAAAATTCAGTGGCTCTCAGTTACCTAGTTTGGGATGAACAGAATGAATGCACTGATGTTACCCATGAAGATGAAATGCCTGGGGGTTGCTGAGGGAAATTCAGCCCATACCAGTGAAACAGTTACAAGTATAATAAGCACTCCTAATCAGTCTCTTATGTATCAGAAGAGATTATTTGGAAACATATCTCTTACTTGATTATAAAAGAAAACCACTACCTGTATTTATTCTTAGATTGCAAAATATGCTAGCATATACCACAGATAATTTAATACAACTTTAAATTATCAACTGTTATACATGACATAGCTTTGGGTTGAGCGTCTATGAAAAATAAGTATATTTTCCATATGAGAGGCTCTGACTTAGGAACATAGGACAATAAAACTTTCAAGGCAATCTCCTTTATCACTAAAGATCTGAAGAATCTCTTCAGGATGCCTGTGAAGACCTGTAATAGCTTCTGTTATAGTTTTAAAAATTCCGTAGAGAGGAAAAGAACTTGAAGACCTCTGGGGAAGGGAGCCTTAGTTTTGCAACCTTGCTGATATCCATCCTGGCCTGAACCTTTGCTGCCTTTTTCCAGGTTGTCACACTTGCTGACTATGATCATGTGGAAGAGGTTACCAAGGAAGGAGTCAAGAAAGGCCCCTCTCCAGGTTACCCGCTGGTCTGTGTCACACCCTGTGACCCCCACTTCCCCAGGTACACAGTCATGAAGGAGCGTTGCAGTGAGGCCGGTATCAACCAGAGTTCTGTGCAGTTCAGCTGGGAAGTGGCTTCTCCCACCGATGGCAATGGAGCCCGGTCTCCCTTTGAGACCATTTCGGACAACACACCATTCACCAGTGTCAACCACATGGTAAGGGGTGGGCTGCATCTGACTGGAAAGGGAATCAGCATCTCTCCCTGTTCCTTGGACTCTGTTAAATTCATTGAAGTCCATACATGGCATTTGAAATTAAATAGTAATCAGGTACACACATAATCATTTAAAATGTACATGTTAGGAAAAGTAATATGATCTATTAGAAAGAGAACTAGTCCAGTAGCCAGCCAAGATCTGATCACAAATTACCATTCTATTTTTATCTACATGATGTTGGTTATTTGATCTTCTGTGTCTCAGTCTCCTTCCTGATGTATAAATATTGTTTCTTCTAATTAGCCATGTTTACGAGGTCACGGAAGAATGTGATCTTTAGTTGAAAAAATAAGTTCAAGATTCTAGGTAGGTATCATTAATCAATCAGTACTCTTTTTTCACTTGTTTTAAATCATTCAGTGTTTGGACATGGGGCAGTTAAATTAGTGGTGACTAATTTTTAAACAGAAGGGTAAAACTGTTTATGAGTGGCCCCATGTTGCAAAGTATTTGGGAAGGTCATGAAAGATCGTTGCTGCTCTCAAAACCTGGAGACCAGACCCAGACCCCATTTGTCATCAGAGACAGTGAACAGTGATGTTTACTCAGCCTTAGAAACAAGTGCACAACATGACTGCCAGTCATTCACCAATGAAGTTCTCTTCCAAAAGCAATGAGAATGCAGTTGAGATGCAGGTTCCGCATAGAATCTGGCACTTAGTAAATGTTTGGTGATGTTTGAGTGAAATTACTTTGCTGAATTATTCTGGGGAATCAGAGAGTTCATTCAGACAGACTTTTCCTATTTACCTATTCAATCCACAGTTGATTCCCACTGTATTAAGCTGGAGGGGATAAGAGCAAGAAGGAAGCTGCTAGCCAGGGAGGGGCATTATGACAGAATAGATTGCTCAGGTTCATTGTTTGTGCATAGCTTACAAAAGCAAGAATCAATTCTTTGGGGCTATAACTTAGATCAAATTGAAATCATCTTCTGTATTATTAAAAAACTAAAAATCACAAGACTTAATAACTTATTGTTTTCTAAGTATCTACTTCTGTGTTCAACAAAACTATATTCATATTTTTGAACCAAAGATATATTTTTTACAGGTTCTAAATTCATGACTATCTGTTTAGTTCTTTAGAGATAAGATCTATAAATTATGGACTAACATCTGTTATTCCAGTTTCCTTGCTTTAAAAAACATTTTTGTCAGTCATGGGGCTTGAACTCAGGACCTGGGCGATGTCCCTAATCTCTTTTGCTCAAGGCTAGCACTCTACCAGTTTGAGCCATAGCACTCATTTTTTATGGTGGTTAGTTGGAGATAAGAGTCTCACAGCCTTTCTTGCTGGGGCTGCCTACTAACTACAATCTTCATATCTCAACCTCCTGAGTAGTTAGAATTATAGACATGAGCCACCCACCCCCGGCACTTCCTTTGCTTTATCTTAATGTATTTTGTTATTTATTTAATACCCTTAATTTATGAATGTTTCTGTTATATCTCAATCTCTTCTGGACTAAGTCCATATGTTAATAAATAAATAAGGAAATGACAGCTAATTTAGGGAATTTAATTGAAAAATCTTAATTTTTAATGAACTTCAGTGAAAACTATTTTCATAGAAAAATTTATACATATGTATGATTACTTTGTGGGAGGTCTAAAGCAGACAGAACTGCTAATTAATTTTTCTTGTTCTGTACTTCCCTGTATTTATGCAACCATCCCCTAAAAGGTCCAGATGATCTATGTCACCCCTACATAAGCTGAGTAAAATCCTCCTATTGCTTCTGTATGTTGGGAAATGTGAAGCACTCTGTAGATAGACCTTCAATAATCAGGAGGTGTCAGAAGCCAAGTTCTCAGCCTCAAGTCTGCATGCTGTGACCTGTGACCCTGGTAGTGAGAAGGAGCAGCAGGAAAGAAAGAGAAATAAGGACTCCTGTGGAGGAAGCATCTCTTCTTTCCATCCAGAGACCCTTGCTCACTGCCTGACACGCATAGAAGTCAATACCATGGCTCTGGATTTCGCATAAGGAAAAAGCTTTATTTACTACAGCTCACCAGCCAAGAGGTCAGGAGCTAAATAAAAGCTTCAATCTTCCCCCTGATCCATTGGAACAGGGAGGATTTATAGAAAGGGAGAAGAAAAAAGCTACTTGGTCAAATGATAAGAAATATGCACATGTTAGTTTGGGGGATTTTAACTTCATGACATCATTAACAGCACAACACAGCTTCTTCTGCTCCCATCTATTCTCAAAGAGCTAATTCCAAGGTACTGAAAGGTTTGGAGACAATTTAGGTCAAGTGATTGTGCCTAGATATGTCGAGACCTTACTTGATTTACCGTGCTCTCAGCGACAGTGGCTTGGAAGGCCAAGCAGTCTTGCTGGAATGTATGGAAAAAGGGTTGGGTCATCTGTTGAGCCTCACTCACATAAAGAGGACAACACAGTTAATAGCAATAAGTCTTCTCTAAGCTCCATGTCTACTCAGTCATTTTCTGTCTTGCTCCCATATGTGAGTAATTATTGCCCTGCCCCTGGTGCCTAGTTCATGGTGGAAGGTCAATGATTACTAGATGAATGAGTAAAAAGGTAGATCAGTGGGTGTGTAGGTGGGTGAGTGGATGGATGGATGATGGATGGCCTTCACCAGTTATTTTGTGCCAGTGGCTTACTGTGTCATATCATTTATCATATAGAGTGTAAGGGTCTGTTTATTCGGTACGTAAGTCTGAAGACCTTTATTCTTTCCATAGGTTCTAGACAGCATTTACTTCAGTCGGAGGTTCCATGTACGTTGTGTGGCCAAGGCTGTGGACAAAGTGGGCCATGCAGGGACCCCTTTACGGAGCAACATTGTCACTATTGGAACAGACAGTGCTATCTGCCACACCCCAGTGGTGGCTGGGACAGCTAGAGGCTTCCAGGCCCAGTCCTTCATCGCAACCTTGAAATACCTGGATGTCAAACACAAGGAGCATCCAAACAGGTCAGGCAGGTGAACCACCATGCATGAGTGAACCTCACGTGTTCTTGTTTTCCATGGGGGGACAGATCTGTAGTTGCAATTAATACTTCTGAAAAATAATTTCTTCTGAGATTCATAAAGTTCTGGCCCCTTGCCTATTTTTCTTAGCTCTATTTCTTCCTCGGTATTTTTGCCTGCCAATATTCCCACTGAGAATCACATGTGATTTCCAAATAACTTTGCAGTTGAATATTTCAACTCTCCCCCACTTTTGATCACCTGCTGTAGTTAAGTCCTCTTGTCCTAAGTCATAGTATTTCTTCTAAGAGTATTTGCATCATCCCTGATTTAATTTAGAAGCTCCTCTGACCTCCATCTATGCCTTTTTCAGAACTGGCATCATTCATTCTCTCTATCCACATGGGAGTGGTAAACCCTTAAAGGAAGAAACCATGGTTATTTATTTTACATCTCTTTTTCCCAGTTCAGTGCTTCTAGGCCCCTAAAAAGCATTTTCTGAATATCTGCAAAACTAATGAGTAATAAACTATAAGTTTATTTTTTCTTGTGCCACCACAATTTTCTTGAGATGGATATTTAATTTGTGCACAACAAAAGAGAATGATTGTATGTCATACATATTTATAGAATGTAAAATAAAATAGTCTAATTTTAAAATCAGAGAAAATGGTTCCTTTGCATGAGAAACAAAAACAGGGTAGTTGTGGGTATAGTCCTAGATCTGATTCCCATCACTGCAAAAAACAGAGTTGCTTGTGGTTCCAAAACATATGCCAATCCCTCTTCTTTTCAAGCAGAATAAAATTTACTTTATTTAAAGAACAATAACAAGTACCATGGTACTACTGACCCCTTTCTAGGAAAGATTTGGATACCTCTTAAAACTTGTCTCTTTACTTAGGGTTGTGAGCTATATACAGAACACACCCTCAATAAACATGGCAAAAATATAAACGTATGCAAGGAAAACAAGTACAACTCATGAGTACAACTGTTTTTCTTCAGTATTTATTAAGTTCATATTTCATTTAGAATTGTATACAGTGTGCACTGAAGAAACGAAAGAAATGAAGGAAATGGTCCTTGTCCTCATAGTGGGGAAGCAAGGTAGGCAGAGTCTCAGAACACACAAGAAATAGCAGCCAATATAAATAAGCTACAGACTTCCTGGTACAAAGGCTTCCCTGCTGCTGAGGAGTGCAGACCAGGGAGTATGCTCTGACACAGGCTAGCAAGGGCTGGCTGCAGATGATGAAGGTACTTTTAAAGGGAGAGGGGAGAGAGGTGGCTATTTTTATTTTGGAAGAGACAGTTGGAGCAGTGGATATTGCAATTTCTAAGACATGTGGCTGGGTGGGAAGATTAGCCTTACAGTTCAAAGTTGCAATGATTTTTTTTAACCCAAACAAATACTTAAATACTATAACCAGATGCCAATCTTCTCAACCTTCACAAATATTCCTTGAGATAAAACAGGATCAAGTACCTGCATTAGGAGCTCAGCCTTGGCTCTTGAGGATACAACGTTTCCATTTAGCAAAAGAAAGATTTAGACTAATTTGTGGTGATGATGGTATCTTTCCTTGTACAGAAAAGAAAAAAAAATCTGTGATTCCTGATCCTTATCAGTCTTGAGTCTCTCTCAGGAAGACAAAATACCTGTGCATGGATTTCCACACCTTCATGTTCAAATAGAATTCCAGCATGGAAGCTTGTGGGAAGGGAATTGCTAAATACGTTCGTTGTTGAAAAAAATGTTGTGATGAAAAAGGAATGCCCATGTTGACTGTTGATGGCATAAGCTAAACCCTTATTTCTACCCTCTCTCTTAGAATCCATATTTCAGTGCAAATCCCACACCAAGATGGAATGCTGCCTTTGATCTCTACCATGCCACTGCACAACCTGCATTTCCTATTGTCAGAGTCCATCTACAGACACCAACATGTCTGCTCCAATTTAGTCACCAGCCATGACCTGAGAGGCATCTCAGGTAAGAGGTGACTTTGATAATGATTTCCCATGCCAAATCCTTGGGGCTAAGTGGGAAGAACTCTGTGTGTGTGTGTGTGTGTGTGTGTGTGTGTGTGTGTGTGTGTGTGTGTGTGTGTGTGTGTGTGTGTGTGTGTGTGTGTGTGTGTGTGTTACTGTGTGGGAAGAACTCTGTGTGTGTGTGTGTGTGTGTGTGTGTGTGTGTGTGTGTGTGTGTGTGTGTTACTGTTTTCCAGCCTTCAGAATATTCCTATTCATTTTCTTCTGAGCTTCATCCAAGTTTGGAAGCTCAGACAATAAAATAAAAAAAAATTAAGGACTTTGTAATCACACTGACTTAGATTAAAATCTGCATTTCACTTTTACACAACTGAATCAAATAGCTCTACATTTCTAAGCCACTTTTTTCTTTTCTGTAACATGAAGATAACTAGTACATCCAAATTACCACCATGGTTGATTTTAGTTCCTTCTTTACTCTAGAGAGAGACGTTTGGATTTGTACTCCAAAGTCATGGACAATATTATCTTTAGAAAGGTGAAGTTCAAAGTTTTAGATGTTTAAGGATAGAGTCTCTGGAAGCAGGGGCTGAGAAGAAATTGAGGTATAAGATTTATTTTTATTGATCAGCATTTATTAAAGGGAAGGACCGGACAGACAGAGTGGGGAAACTTCAGATCCATAAAGCAAGAATCTGTAGAGATATTTGTCCTACTTTCTGCCAAATGTCCAAGCATTTATAGCCCACTTTCTTCAGCCACTGGATTTGAGCTACCCCAGAGAGGGTACAACATTGGATTGAGCCACTCTGCAGCCGATAAAAAGAAAGGAGCTGACAACATCTCTATGTTCACCACAACAGACATTTTACTTTACAAAAGAAACCTGTCCATTTCCATTTACAAGAGCAAGTGCACATGACATTCATATTTCCTCTTCTCACAGCTGATGAATCATTTAACAGACAGAAATGTATTCATATGCTCTTTCATATTCATTAAGCATCATTTCTGGTTGTGATGGTCTTCCTATAGCAGGATTCGTTGGTTGTAAATTATTCTTAAAGCACTGAACCACAAATGAAAATTTAATTGGTCCAAATATATAGCTAGTAGAAGAAATGTGCTTAAAGACTGGACCATTGCACCTGTTCCTACCTGAAAACAATTAAATGCATTGCAGGTCAATTGAATACCTAGTCTTTGTAGGACAAAGGGTGGTTGCTGCTGTCAGGCATTCAAGAAAATACATCAATATTTCTTTCTCTCCTTCTTCCTCTCCCTCTCCCTCTCATTCTCTCTCTCTTTCTCCCTTTGTTGACATGAATGTGTGCATGAGTACTTTCCTTGTATGTGTAAGTGCTATTCCCAACTTTGTTTGTCCCTGAAGCACCTCAGCTGGTGCTGTGTATCCTGAACTGAATCAGTTGACTAAGAGAGTCTTCTTTATAAGTCGCTGAAGCAAGACCTTGGTGGCCTTTGGCTAGAGAGCTCCTAACACTCTAAATTGAATTAATGTGGAAAATAATTCTTGTCTGTCACAGTCACTAATATAAAAACTACTATTTACTTCTCTGTATATATATGCCTTTTTCCTCTGTGTATTTTGGAAAACCAGAAAGATTTAATGTCAGGATTATTTGGTTGTAGGATTATTAGATTGTAGGGACTATATAGTCCATTCTAGCCTCAAACTCAAGATCCTTTTCTCTCTGTTTCATATACCATCATGCCCAGCACTACATTAACTCATTCAGATACTATTATCACTTTTAGTACAATGAAACTTTACCCAAATATTCTAAAATTGCATCAGTATTCAGCTGTGCACTACTTAAAGGTCTCTTTTAATTTACGACCGTTCACTTGATTGGTAGCATTTTATCCAATACTTTTTGCCTGTGGCAAGTCAAGTTTATTCAAGGATCATTAGTGAGCTATTTACTCATTAAAATTTTTGTTTTCTATAGGACTGTGCAGAGAAGGGAGAAGAGGGAGTCAGGTATTAGTTAGTTGGCATTCCATAAAAGTAATTTTTTAATTGGTCTTAAAAAATAATTTCATGTCTGTCCTAGCTATTCAGGAGGTGGGATCTGAGAATCACAGTTCAAAGGTTGCTTGGGCAGGACAGTCTGTGAGACATTTATCTCCAGTTAACCACCAGAAAACAAGTAGAGCTGTGGCTCAAAATGGTAGAGTCCTAGCCTTGAGCAAAACACCCAGGGACTGTACCACAGGATCTTTGAAAAAAATTATCAATGAGTAATCCTTTAGTAAACCCATTTCATCAAACCGATTGACTGGTTATAAAGCATAAAGCACAGAAGTGCGCTTGCCAGATGTCCAGGCAGGACTACAATTGGATTTTGAATTCTGTCTTCTTTCTTCATGGTGTTGTTTGTTCTCTTCTTCTTGGTATTTGTGTCCCTGGAGTCATCTATTTAACATATAGCAACAGGAAAATCCGCTCTTCACAAATTCTTCTTTTTTTTAATTTAAATTTATTTTATTTGTGAACATACTGTACAGAGGAGTTACAATTACATGGGCAGGATAATGCGTACCTTTCTTACCAAGCATTGCAGCCTTCTCCTTTGTTTACCCTTCACATCCCTTCCTCTTCACAAATTCTTCTTGCGTTCTCACTGTGAACTGGGAGCCCTGGTTACTCCACGGATAGTCTCAAATAAACAGATTTCTTTCATTGTCAAAAATATGGGTCCCCTCTCCTACCCAACTCCTAGACATCCACAGACTGAATTAGCATTCCTTGTTCTTTCCCACTTGAAAGAGGCAGGGTTCCTGGATGATGTGGTCTATGACAACACTGCCCTGGGCCCTGGATATGACCGCCCCTTCCAGTTTGACCCCAGTGTGCGAGAGCCAAAGACCATCCAGCTCTACAAACACCTGAACCTAAAGAGCTGCGTTTGGACCTTCGACGCGTATTATGACATGACAGAGCTGATTGATGTCTGCGGAGGCTCTGTAACTGCAGACTTCCAGGTGAGGGCTCTGCGGGCTCATCTGGGGTTCATCTGAGGGCTCTGTATGCATGAGTGCTATTCCCAGCTCTGTTCCTGAGACATCTCAGCAGGTGCTGTGTATCCAGAACTGAGTCAGCTGACTAAGAGAGTCTTCTTTAAAGTCACTGAAGCAAGACCTTGGTAGCCTTTGGCTAGAGAGCACCTAACATTCTCTAAATCGAGTTAATGTGGAAAATAATTGTCTGTCACAGTCAGTTATATAAAAGCTACTACTTATTTTGCTGCATATACATGTGTGTGTGTGTGCCTCTGTGTATTTTGGAAAGCCAGAAAGGTTTAATGGTAGGATTATTTGGTTGCAGGATTATAATAATAACCTGTTGATAGATGTACAGTAGACATATTCTCTTCCTCAGTTGGGGAAATGAACTGGAATGGCAGGTGGTAAGACTTTGTCTTTCCAAGGACAAGAGTACTGTTGTCTCAAGTACTGAGGAAAAATAATTGCTTAAAATATTTTTATTTAATACACAAACAAGCAATACCTAGAAGATACACATGTGCACATATGTATATGTGTATTATTCTGTATTATAATAGTAATATAATATTGCAAATTATAGCATATAATATACAATAGAATTATACACATGTGCATATATACATGTGTAGATTAATATGTATATATACATATGCATGTTCATTTATATGCATGCATGTACGCACATACATATACAAGTGTATATATCCATGAATATATGAGTAGATACATGTATGTGCCACACACATTAGAAATGGTAACAGAACATGTTATAGAACATTTTATAGAAAGATTTATAGAAGGGCAGCTACACTGATGGGCTAATGAGACTGAACTCATCTGCCCTCATGGAGAAATTAATTGTAAAACAAGTCCATCCCATTTTTGAACATTCTATCAAAATTTTAGGCATCTTTTCTTCATTTTAAATCAAGTTTAATTTTACTGAAGCAGAAAACTTGTAGAAAGACTTAATCATTTTGGTTAAAGTTTGTTGTTTGCTTTGTGTGCCTCTAGTCTATTGCTTCTTATTTTGTATGCACTACTGCCCTCTACTGAATCGAGTCTTAAGGCTGCCATGGGGCTTGTTAGGTTTTTATAGTTACATATCCTACAATCAGTAGAAAGTACAAAACTGTCCTCTCAAATTGGTGGTCACTCTTCATGCTTTTTTGTTCATTGTTTTTTCTGCTTAGCATATGCTCACAAATCCAAAATATCCAAACCAAGTATTTTCTAAAAACGTAGATGTTTTATTTTTACAATTTTTATCTTCACAATTTTATACAGAGGAAAACTTCATTATTTCATTTCTATACATTTATGATGTATCCCAATCAATCTTACCTCCTCTAGCAGATTCCCTATTTCCCTTGTCCCTTCCTCAAAATAATTTCTTTTTTATGTTTTTAAATTTTTTTTATTGTCAAGGTGATGCACAGAGGGGTTACAGTTACATAAGTAAAGTAATAAATACATTTCTTATCAAACTTGCTAACCCTTCCCTCATTTTTCTCCCACCTTCCCTTCCCCCTGTCCCCCCCTCTGAGTTGTACAGATTATTTCCAGCATATTGTCTTGTGAATAGTGCTGTTGTATTGGTTTCCCCCTTGTCCTTTGTTTCACCATTCTGTTGTTCTCCTTCCCTTCCCTAATTCAGATAAGCGTAGATACAATACCAGGGTACCAAAATCAAATACAGTGACAATACGGGATATACCATAGGGGGGAGGAACATACAAAAGATACAAGAAATCAGATAGTACATTAAAAACAACAACAACAAAGATAAACCTCTTCTGTCCATGCCTTGGAGTTCCTATCGCTTAAAATCATCCTGTACAGTCATATGTACATAGCTATTGAGCTATTCTGCTGATCTGCTAAGATTTTTCCTAGACATATAGTATTTATTGCAAATAAGAGAAACCATGGGACCTATGTTTCTTTGGGTCTGGCTTACTTCACTTAATATGATTTTTTTTCCAACCAAAAACAATCCTTAGCAGAAAGAATAGTGCTGGAGGAATAGCAATACCAAACTTCAAACTCTATTATAAAGCCATAGTAATCAAAACAGCTTGGTACTGGCACAAGCATAGACCTGAGGACCAATAGAATAGAACTGAAGACCCAGAGATGACCCTGTAGACCTGTAGCCACCTAATCTTTAATAAGGGAGCCAAAAAAAAATAGGATGAAAGAAAGACAGCCTCTACAGAAAATGTGCTGGCAAAATTGGTTAATCACTTGTAGAAAACTAAAGTTAGGTCCTTATATATCATCCTGCACCAGAATCAACTCCAAATGGATCAAAGACCTCAAAGTAAAAGAAGACACCCTAAAAAATACATTTAAAGCAAAGAAAAAAGCATTACAGGAAGGAATAGGAGAAACTCTAGGGCCCCTTGGCACAGGCCAAAATTTTCTTAATAAAGACCCTTAAACACAACAAATCAAAGAAAGGTTGGACAAATGGGATTGCATGAAATTGCAGAGCTTCTGCATGGCAAAGCACATAGCTAGCAAGATCAATAGAAAGCCCGTGGATTGGGAGAAGATTTTCACTAGCCATATAACAGACAAAGGCTTCATATCTAAAATTTACTTAAAACTCAAAAAATTAAATCCCCAACAACAAATCTTCAAAGAAACAACTGCCCAATAAATAAGTGGGCTAAAGACTTAGAGAAATACTTCTCTGAAGAGGAAATAAGAATGGCCAATAGACACATGAAGAAATGCTCAACTTCTCTGGCCATAAAAGAAATGCAAATCAAAACAACATTGAGATTCCACCTCACCCCAGTTAGAATGGCTATAATCAAGAACTCTAACAACAACAGATGCTGGAGGGGATGTGGCCAAAAGGGAACCCTACTGCATTGTTGGTGGGAGTATAAACTTGTTCAACCACTGTGGAAAGCAGTATGGACGTTCCTTAAATGTACTTATTACCTTACTTATGTAGCTGTAAACCTTCTCTACATCACCTTGACAATAAAAAAAAGAAATTAAAAAAGACTAAACATAGAACTCCCTATGACCCAGCAATCCCACTTTGGGGCATTTACCCAAATGACCACAAACAAGACCATACTAAAGCTACCAGCACAACTATGTTTATCGCAGCATTATTCACCATAGGTAAGATATGGAATCAACCCAGATGCCCCTCAGTAGATGAATGGATCAAGAAAATGTGATCTCTCTCTCTCTCTCTCTCTCTCTCTCTCTCTCTCTCTCTCTATATATATATATATATATATATATATATATGTATATATATATATACACATACATACACGTATATATGTATATATAAATGGAATTCTATGCTTCCATCCATTTGTAAGGAAATGGAAAGACCCAAAACAATTTCAGTAGCCTTCATTGCATTGTACTACTAAAATCAAAACAGAAAAAATACATACACTGTAGTATTTCATTGTTTTCTATTTCTTTAAAAGTTATTGAGATTAATGCCACATACTGTGATTCAAGCCTGTATGTTAGCTACTTGAGAGGCAGAGATCAGGGGATGCAATTCCAGTCTAGCCACAGGGGAGTATGAGTTTTCTTTCTCAACCAATGGCGGTGTGTCATGGCACCCCTGTCATCCCAAGCAATGGGAAAGCATAATGACTGGTGTAGTGGCTTGTCATTGTAGAAATGTGAGGAAATACCAATTGGGGGATCACAGTTCATTATGGCCCTGGGCATGAAGGCAGACCTTATCTCAAATTTAACCAATGTAAAAAGAGGCTGGTAAAGTGGCCTTTATTTTCAAATCTTGTATCATCATCATCAAGGCTACTAATATGTCATAGAAAAATATCAACCCTAGAACTGAACACTAATTCATTTCTTTCTCTATTAAATTAACTAACTTAGCTTTTTGGTTATAAAAGAAATTTATGGAGGATGGTATAACCCCTGTTTTCACTGTATTTGATTCCAGTGCCCTGCATCTTGTATATACGTTTATCTAATTTGGGGAGGGGAAGGGAAATAACAAAATGCTGAAACAAAGATTGTAACAATGAGATGTACAAGACATTATGTTGAAAACAAACATTACACCTTTGGAGATGGGGAGGGAAGGGATGGTAGGGGAAAAACAAAGGAAGGAGTAACAATGCTGGATAGGAAATGTACTCATTCCCTTACTCATGTAACTGTTACCCCTCTGTACAGTAGCTTTACAACAAAATATATATGAAAAAAAGAAATTTATGAAGGGAAAGATGATAAAGCATTTTAAAAATGAATAGGCCAGCTTCTGCACTCACACACCCAGCCTTACCATGGAAGCTTTGCTAGAATTTTGTTATCTTCCCATCCAAATTTTGTTCATTGCATGGTAAAAATGTGATTGGTCCAAATCAATAGCAATAACAAGAAGGCCCTTAAAAAGTAGCCTTATCTTGGAAGTACGATGTGCTTCCTTTTCAAAATTGTTTCCAAAGCATTGTACAGGCCAGGAAATTGTCCACATATATACAGCTCTGAGCTGTCTGTTAGTGATTTCCAAAGCCAGTGGTCTTTGTTCCTGGAGCAAGAGGGCAGAGTGTTCGCTGAAGCCGCCCAGTTATGAAAGTTCCTCTGTGTGGTCCAGCTTAGATGTCTTCCCCATTACAGGTGATCAGCCTTTTCTACAGGTTACTGACAAACCATTGGCAGAGGGCAGATAGACTGAATGATGGGGCCCAGTGTCACCAGGTTGATCCATTGGGAGGAACTGTGATACTTTACATTTCAACTCAGGCTTCTAGCAACTGAAGAGTAGAAGTAAAGCTAATTCTCACATACACATAATGTTCAAGTGTCTTCTCAGAAAAGCCTTTCCAGATGACTGTATGTACTCATTACTTTACTCACGTAACTGCAGCCCCTCTGTACAGCATCTTTACAATAAAATAAAATTAAAAAAAGAAATATCCTAACCACTTTCTACCTTCTTGCTTTATCTTTTAAAAAGCAAAGCATAAGCTGGTGCTGATGGCTCATGCCTGTAGGTCCAGCTGCTCTGTATAAACCTTGAGTGAAAAAATAAAACTAATAGATAATGCCTAAGCAGAGTTCAAGCCCCAATACTGTCACCAAAAATATTACTAATAATAAGAATAAAGTGTATGTATGACTCTTGATCCACCATTATCTCGTGATTAACAGGTGAGTGAATGGTAAGAGCTTGAGCATGTGCCCTTTCATTCCAGGGAAGGAATAAACCTGTTTCTTGCACACTGTTTTCTTGGCAGGTGAGGGATTCTGCTCAGTCCTTCTTGACAGTGCATGTGCCTCTGTACGTGTCCTACATCTATGTGACGGCCCCCAGGGGCTGGGCCTCCTTAGAGCATCACACTGAGATGGAATTCTCCTTCTTCTATGATACAGTTCTCTGGAGAACAGGTATGCACAGACATCTTAACTATTCCTACCCCACCCGCAGTCAAAACTAAATACATATGTAGAGACTTGTAACAGCAACTGCATTCCTGTTGTCTTATAGAAGGGGAGGGGAGGGCCTCTTGGGTCTGAGAAAGGTGCAGATCTATTGTTCCTTCTAGAGAACAATGTCTACAGGTTCATGCTTGAGAAGTGAGAACCAAGGGCAAAGAATGGTCGCAGATTGCCCAGTAGGGATTCAGGGAGTTTGTGTTCTTTGGAAGTATAACCAAGCTCCTTTTTTCCCTAGTTAAAAGATAGTATGGCCCATCTTGTTTAAAAAAACAAAAAGATTTTCAAATAAGACACATGAGAAAAATATGATTTAAAAGAAAACACTTGGGTGGGTTGTGTCAATTAGTCTATTTCATTCCTTTGATATAGTTATCACTTTTGTTGAGTCTCAAACGTTGAGATTTTTTTAATGATGCTAAATTGTTAAGATGGTCTTCTCAGAGTCTGTGTTACTGACCCACTGGAGGAGCCCCAGATGGTTCTCTTGAGACCTGTCCTCTGCTAGAAATACATACTTCACTCCTGCTTACTAATAGCACCCACCCTATCCCACTACTCCCACAGAAATGCTCCTTGAAATTCCTTTGCTCATTCTTCTGCTCACTCTAAAGGAACTTGCTTTGTTTTTCTTTCTTTCTTTTGGTCTTTTTGTTTGTTTGTTTTTCTCGTTTCTAGTGTCCTGAACTTCAACTTGACCCTGAATCCTCTTAATTTCCCCTTCTTCCTCTCTGGGGGCAATTTACACTGTATCTGAGGCAGAGATACTATAAAGAGTTTCAAGACCTTTAGTTTAGTAATTGAAAATATCTTCTTCCTTCTATCCAATGACTTGTATTCTACATATGTGCTTTATATTTCTCATGGGAAAATATTCAACTTTAAGCATTCCCTTGTAGCTTATATAATTCCTCCATTTTTGTTTTTATTTTAACTTACTTTTCTCCTCTCTTGCTTACACAACAAATTGTTGGTCATTCTGAACCCATGGATGACAGCAATTACCTTTATTAAAGGCCCAGCTTACTCATATCTTGCCTATACAGGCAAACTTTTACAACATTCCCTTTAATTCTCCATGGGTTTGAATGCTAAATGTAGCCTTCAGGACTTAGTACTCTATGAAGGATACAAAAATACAGCATGAAGCAGATGCACTGTAACCACATCTTGGTGCAAAGATTGATAGTTGAAACTTTAGATCCATTCTTTTATGAGCTATGGACCTACACTGGAACCAAGTGGTACCTACTTGTTTTAAGAGTCTATTCAGAAATTATGGATCTGTAAAAGTAAAGACCAGTGGAATGAGCTGTTATATGACTCTAGTTGGTAACTATCTTAGAGAGTCTGTTCATTAGATATATACATTTCCTTTTACGTCACATTCAAATAAATGTACAGCTGCACTTAATGATGTCCCTGAGATAAATTCTGTATATAGAAGTTTTCTCCATGCTCTAACCTGGGTGTTTTATATATGGTTGTGTGACCAGGAATCCAGACAGACAGTGTACTCTCTGCAAGACTCCAGATAATAAGGATCTATATTCGGGAAGATGGTCGTCTTGTTATTGAATTCAAAACCCATGCCAAATTCCGAGGTAATATCAATGTGGGCTTCCCGCCCCCCAACATTTTGTGAAGAAACATTTTAAACATAAAGAAAATTTGAATAAAATGTCTTTTGCATTTATTTTTAATGTTTTGTTATATTTATTTTATACTTAGTTATGTACAATGGAAGCAAGTTCTTCGTAAGTCAGTTGTTCTATCTCTTTATTGTTTTATTCATCTAGAATAAGCCATCTGCTTTATTTGTTCATGAGTTTTTCTGGTTTGTTTGGTTGGTTGGTTGTTTTTTTGTGTGTGTGTGCCAATCCTAGGGCTTAAACTCAGGGCTTAGGAACTGCCTCTGAGCTTTTGTGCTCAAAGCTAGTGTTCTACAGTTTGAGCCACAGCTCCATATCCAGCCTTTTGGGGGTTAATTGGAGATAAGTATCTTACAGACTTTCCTGCCTGGGCTGGCCTTGAACCATGGTCCTTAGATCTCAGCCTCCTGAGTAGCTAGGATTTACAGTGTGAGCCACTGGCTCCTGGCTATCACTGAAGTTTTAAAGAGTGGAGGTTTTTGAAGGAGTTTTACCACAAGTATAACAAACTCACAAGTAAGTGTGTGTTCTCCCCTGAAACAGGACAGTTCGTGATGGAGCACCACACTCTCCCAGATGTGAAATCTTTCATATTGACTCCAGACCACCTAGGAGGAATTGAATTTGATCTCCAGCTCCTGTGGAGTGCTCAGACTTTTGATTCTCCCTATCAACTGTGGAGAGCCACAAGCTCTTATAACAGGTAAATATATTTCCTGTTGTATGATATGATATGAAAAGTTTGTTTATTTTAGGGGCTGAGAATAGAGAACTTTGCTTTGAAGCTAGATTTTCATTTTGAAAGGAACATAGATATAGGGGGAAAGTAGACTTTTAGCAAAATAGAAAGAGAAACACAAATATAGCCCAAATCAACATCTGGTATGTAAAGCTGGAAGGAAGCATATTCATTGTACTGAAAGTCTAGAACTTAGGAATATGGACACGCACCCACAAGGGAAACTGAGGAACATTTCCAACTAAAATCTTAGTATAAAAAAAAAAGTTTTGTTGCAGGTAACACAACTTAGCACAAAATCTGGAACTGTTGTTTTTTTGTCCAGGCACCACCCCCTGATGATAGTCCAGTGGTCAACCAATAAATAATAAGACTTTTTCCTCTCCCACACTCAGTAGAATAAGAAGTGGGAGATACAGTAAAACATCTCACTTTTAAAGGGAAAATAGAAAAGAGGAAAGGAAGGAAGGAAGGAAGGAAGGAAGGAAGGAAGGAAGGAAGGAAGGAAGGAAGGAAGGAAGGGAGGGAGGGAGGGAGGAATTTTTTAAATGACTTTTTATGTTTTTCTTGTAAAAACACTGTACATAGCGGTTCCAGTTACATGAGTAAGATAATGAGTCTATTTCCTATTGAGCATTGTTACCTCCTTCTTTGTTTTTCCCCTACTATCCCTTCCCTCCCCACCTTCTCAACTTCTCCCTCCCCCACCCCCAAAGTTGTAAAGTTTGTTTTCAACATAGTGTCTTGCACAGCTCATTGTTACAATGGGTCAACCTGTATCCTTGTTTAAACATTTTGTTATTTCCCTTCCCCTCCCCAAATTATAAAAATGTATATGCAAGATGCAGGGCACCGACATCAAATACAGTGAAAACAGGGGTTATACTGTAGGGGAAGAACATACAAAAGAAACAAAAAAAATCACATAGTTCATTATAAATACATTAAAAAACAATAGCAAGAAATAAAAAACCACTAGTGTCCCTATCTTGGGGTTCATTTTGCTTAGTGTCATCTTGTCTGGTCATATGTACATAGCTTTTGACCTTTTTTGCTTGTCCTAGACATATACTACATGTTGCAAATAAGGAAAACCATAGATGACTTTCTTAATTACTTCAGGGACTGTGCTTCCTAGAACTTTATGAGACAATTCATATACTTCATCCCATTTATAGACAGAGTAACTGTCCTCCTTTAAGTTGTCTGTTGACTCTTCATTGTGTCCCAGATGAAGCGTACACCATTGTGTAGCACACAAAGCTCAGCCCTCTTCTTATCCTTATCAGTCTTTTAATTACATTTAGTATCCCACCAGTTCCTAAAACCACCAGCCCCTCTATATTTCTATCCCTTTGCCATTCCCCTCTGTCCTCTCACTCTCTGCCCTCCTGCAAAACTCTTAACACCTGTGAGCTTCAATTCAAATATTAATCCCTATGAGACAGCTTCCTGTACTTCCAGTTAGATGCTAGTAGCTCCCTCCTTGGTACCACTTTGTTTCAGTTCATGAACACCAGTGCATTCAGTATCAACATAGACTGCTGGTTGTGAGTCTCTACAGGGTAGATGGCTAGCTCATTGATGTTAAATTCGACTGCAGGTTCATCATATCTAGATAGGTATCTTGTAATAACTTATCTTTGAGGTAAAGAGATGAAGTGCATGGATAGTTGGCTAAATGAAAAATACCACCAAGAATGCTGTGCTAAATGCACTGGGAGAGAATAACACATCAAGATCATAGTTGTTTGGAGAGCAACAATCCAGTAGAGACTGGGGAAGGGTATGAAGCTTCCTGGGGGACAAGAGGCAACGTATGCTCCATGTTGCCATTTAGGAAATGCTTGGTGTTTAGAAATGAGGTGAAAACTACAGCATTCAAAACCTGTGTTTAGCCTGTACCTGATATATTTTCAGTGTCAATGAAGAAATAGACCTGAATAGTTTTTAGGAATGGGAGAAAATAGGGGAAATGCATAAAGCAAGGTAAGAAGAATCAGAAATAGAGTCAATTACAATGTTAATTAGAATATTCTCAGACATCCTTATGAAGAAAGTACATTTGAGCAAAGACATAAAGAAGATGAGAAGTTGGCTAGGCAGAGACCTGTGGAGGAGCCCTACGCTCTTCGTTCAATGGATGACAATTTTCTTATGTCCTCAAAGAATCTTCCTGAAGTTTTTGGATATTGGGCTGTCCTCTCAGTGACCTTCTATGACTGGAGCTGGTACCCAGTGACAAATGTGTAAAATGAAGTACGTGAGAGCCACAAGTCTCCATGCCTTCAGACTCCTGGGTCTCACATAAATGGGAATTCTCTCTTGAGAAGTCACGGTGGTACTCAGCTTTGTAAAGGGATGAGGCTATAGAGCTTGAGAGGGGAAATGTAAAATCAAGTGCTAGTGAAATGGGGCTGGATAGGGCACTGCTTCTATTCTTTCTGGAACAATAGGCTGTAGCCCTCAGACATTTGCTACCTCTTCCATAAGCTTAGTCCCTTACCTAACCACATCTAAGCAATAGAATTTGAGACAGAACAGGGTGAACAGGGTGACCATCCACCAAAAAAAAAAAAAACCTCACTAATTATCCAAGTGAAATGAACTGTGAAAGAAATAGCTATTTGTAATCACCTGACCTCAAAGACCTTTTTCAAAATGGCCACCTTTCTCAGCTTCTCTCATAAAGAAGAGTTGAATAAATGAAGTTAGGGCTACTGAACACCTCTGGATAATACTCTGAAGGCTAAAATAATCAGAGATGAGTACCTGAAAGTGGTGTTTGCAGAGTTGTAAAGTACTTGGATATGCCATCTCAATAATGTTTCCTGACTCAGTCTTTCTGGGGAGTGAGCAATCTATTTGTTATTTCCTATGACTTCCTATGACTTTCTGCTTCCAGAAAGGACTACTCCGGGGAATATACCATCTACCTGATTCCTTGCACAGTGCAGCCTACTCAACCATGGGTGGACCCAGGAGAGAAGCCTTTGGCCTGTACTGCACATGCCCCAGAAAGGTAAGCAAATATGATCCATTCTCATTATTCACAGTTTTATTATTTGTTGAATTCTTCTACTGCCTAATATATATTTGGGCCCCCAAAACAATACCCACAATGCTTTTACAGTCCTTCATTGACATGTACAAAGCAGCAAGAAATGTAAGTCATGTAACACCCTCATCCCGAATTGAGGATGAACAAGGCCATGCTCTTATTTCTTCTTTCAGCTCTTGTTCTATAAACAAGTGTCCTTATAGTCTATTTAATGTTCTTCCATGTGTGTGTGTGTGTGTGTGTGTGTGTGTGTGTGTGTGTGTGTGTGTGTGTGTGTGTATACGCACGCACGTGCACACGCATTTTCTTGGTGATTTTCCTACTTTAAATGGCTCCCAAGCATAGTGCTGAAGTGCTAGGATTTCTAACACAGAAAGGCTTGTGGTGTTTTACATAAGTTTTACTCAGGCATGAGTTATAATGCTGTTGGCCATGAATTCAGTGTTAATGAATCAGCAATATATGTTAAGCAAGGAGATCAAACAAACACATAAAACAAGGCTGTATATTGATCAGTGGATAATACATTGTAAACAGAAGCTCACAAAAGCTAGTCCTGTATTCTCCTAAGATGAGTGGTTCACAAGTGCAGAGTTTATGTAGACCTTCTAGAGCCTAACTACTATGAACAACACATCCAACTATACACAGCCCCTACCCACCTGACCTGAGACTATCTGTCATATACTGTGCCATATACTCATTTCTCCTTTTTTTGTTATTTTTTGTTGTAAAAATACTGTACAGAGGGGTTACAGCAAGGTAATGAGTACATTTCCTATTGAGCATTGTTGCCTCCTCCTTTGTTTTTCCTCTACCATCCCTTCCCTCCCCCTCCACAACTCCCCCCAACCCCTGCCCCGCCATCAAAGTTGTAAAGTTCATTTTCAACATAGTGTTTTGTACATCTCATTGTTACAATGAGTCAACCTGTATCCCTATTTAAGAACTTTGTTTTTTCCCTTTCCCTCCCCAAATTAGAGAAGTGTATATACAAGATGCAGGGCACCAATATCAAATGCAGTGAAAATGGGGGTTATACCATAGGGGAGGAATATAAAAAGAAACAAAAAAATCACATGATACATTATAAATACGTTAAAAACAATAGCAAGAAAGAAAAAAATGTTTGTGTCCCTATCTTGGGGGTCATTTCACGTAACATCATCTTATATAGTCATATGTATATAGCTTTTGACCTTTTCTGCTTGTCCTACACATGTACTAGTTATTGCAAATAAGGGAAACCATGGGACCTATGTTTCTTTGGGCCTGGCTTACTTCACTTAATATAATTTTCTCCAAATGTTTCCATTTCCTAACAAATGGGGCAATGTCATTCTTTCTGATGGCAGCATAGAATTCCATTGTGTATATCTACCACATTATCTTGATCCATTTATCTACTGAGGGGTATCTTAGCTATGGTAAATAATACTGCGATAAGCATTGTTGTGTTTGATCAGTATTGGTTCAGCTCTTATCCTATCCAATGCCTAGCATTAGAGTAGTAGAATAAGAGAAACAGAGATCTCAGGTTTTTTGTAATCCAGTGACATTTTTTCTTGAAGCTGAGCAAGATAGATAGAAAACATTTCTGAGAGAAGATGCTATAGACAAAACCCAACATTAACAGAGGACTGTTTGAGCCTGGTGCTGGTGGCACATGCCTGTAATCCTAACCACTCAGGGGGCTGAGATCTGAGGATCACAGAAAAGTTTGTGAGATTCTTATCTCTAATAAACTACCAAAAAGCCAGAAGTATGGCTCAAGTAGTAGAGGGCTCCTCTTGAGTGAAAAACCTAACAAACAGCACCCAGATCCTGAGTACTGGCATGCATGGGCATGCATGTGCATGCGCACACACACACACACACACACACACACACACACACACACACACACACACAGGATCATTTGTGATGTGACTTTTAAGTTTAAGATTTGAAAGTGGACATTGAATTTATTGGAGTTGGTAACACTGAGTTTATTGGCTGTATCCAAGAACAAGTTGAAGGATTGCAGGTGGTTGGAATGCATTCAAGAGTGAGAGATGAGAAATCAAGACACAAAAGGGTCAAGAGTGTTCGAGGATTAATGACGTTCAAGTTTTACTAAAATGGTATCAGAGACATGGAACAGGTCAACTTAATGGTGATTTTATTTTATGTGTTGTAAAATGAAAACCATTCCATGATGTTTGTATGAAATGGCCTGCCAGCAGGAAGGTTTGAGGATGCTGGGGAAAGAGGGGGCATGTGCAGAGCGAGGTCCTTGTGTAGAGCAAAGGAACAGATGCAGAGCCTGCGGGGAAGAGCTGGCTCTAGCCAGGAGTTCAGTTCATTCACGGATCCCCCACCCCCAGTTCCCTTCCTGGTGGCTGGCGTTCTTGGGCTCTGTCCTGGTGGGCCTCATCCTGGTCCCCGGCCTTCTGCAGGGGCCGCTTGGACTGAGCAACATCACGGACAACTGTCAAGCTGCTGCTGCTGGGCCTGGTCACCTTGAACTTTGTGGGTGACATCAGGAGGGCTGGGGGTTCTGCCTGGCTCCCCTCCCCCCATGCCTTCCCTCCCCACCTCTGCAGAGTGTGCTGGACCAGCCTGAATGAGGAAAGCAGGCAGAACCTGTGGAGAGTTAATAGGCGGGAGGGGAAAGGTGCTAAAGTGGACAACAGACCAAATCTGTTTTCTCAGTGAAACAAAAAGCCTGGCACTGATCAGAAGTGGGGAACATAGATCTGAAGGCAGGGGAGGGAATGAAGGTCATCAAAAGGAGTGGCAAGAAGTGTGACACCAGAGGGACGGCAATGGCAGCCTCAGAGAAGGCAGGGCTCAGGCCTGCCGGATTGTTTTCAGTTGCCATACTATTGACATTAAACCAACTGCACGTGTTTAAAGTACACATGTGATAAATATCAGCACGCATGTAGATGCTCAGGGGACAGCACCACAGTCCAGACTTCCTCCCAACATAGATTCTCCCATCTCTCCCTTTCCCTGGGTATTCAGCCATCTGCTTTCTGTCACCATAAGTGTTAACTAGAGTTTTATAGAAATGACATCAATCAGTCGTTTAAATAGGGATACAGGTGGACTCATTGCAATAATGAGAAGTACAAGTTGTTATGTCAAAAACAAACTTTACAGGAAGAAGGGAAGGGATGGGAAGGAGAAACAAAGGAGGAGGCTACAATGCTTGATAAGAAATGTACTCATTATCTTGCCCATGTAATTGTAACCCCTCTGCACAGTATTTTCACAATAAAAATTTAAATTTAAATTTAAAAAAAAGAAAAGAAATGACATCAATCACACATACAGATTCTTTTTTTTTCTCTTCAGAAACATTCATTTTTTTATCTTTTATTTGAAAATTGTGTTTAATTTTTAAATTTTATTTTATTGTCAAGATGACGTACAGAAGGGTTTCAGGTACATACATAAGGTAATAGATATATTTTTGTCAAACATTGTCACCCCTCCCTTGTTTTTCTCCTCTTTTCTCTCCCCCCCAAGCCGCCAGCATAGTGTCTTGTGAGTATAGCTGTTGCATTGGTTCACCCTTTGTCCTTTGTCTCACCATTTTGTTGTTCCCCTTCTCTTTGCTAATTCAGATAAACATATATACAAGACGCAGGGTACCAAAATCAAATACAGTGGCAACAACCATTCTTTTCTCTAGCACTTGGCATGATTGTTTTAAATTCATTCATATCATCAACAGATTATTCTCATTATTGCTGAGTTGTGTCCCATAGTACAAATACAGCACAGTTTTATCAACTCTTCAGTCCATAGACATTTGAGTTATTTCTAGTGGGGTAAGGCTATACTTAATAAAACTTCACTGAACATATATGTGCTCACTATGGTCAAGCAGATAACCATGTCTATCTCTTCAGATAGTGACCTTCTTTTGATTAGGGGTGATGAGGACACATGAAACTCTAACTAAATGTCTACTACATAATTTTCAGTACATAATACAATATCATGGACTGTAGTCATTACATTGTATCGCTAGACATACTCATTGTATGGACCTGCAACGGTGTATCCTGTGGCCAATCTCATCATGTCCCCTCCTCCTTACCCTATCTGATACCCTCATATTCTGCATCTAAATGATATTGTGCAGATTTTCGTTCTGTGACTGTCTTATGTCTTATCACATAATGTCTTTCAGGCTTATTCATGTCACAAATGCTAGAGTCTCTTTTGAGAGAATAAGTACTATTTATTCCTTTAGGTACATATTGTGTACTACATCTCTTTACTCATTTATCCACTCAAGTATTGATGACACTAGTTATTTACATGTCTTGGATATTATAATTCTTCAAATAACATGGAGATATAACTACATGAGGGCAGATTTCATCTCCTTTGGATATAGACCCAGTAGGGAATTGTTGGATCATTTGGCAGTTGTACAGGTAGTATTTTAAGGAACCACCATACTGTTTTATGTAACGGCTTTTATATCTATTTAGAATTCTACCTGAATTTCCTCTTAGCTGTCTCTTTCCCATCTAATTTTTCTCTGTATCATCTGTTACTTTCTGGCAGATTATCCAATTTTTTAACTGATTTTGCTTATTGACTTCAACAAAGTAGAACTTTCCCGGGGCCATATATTTTTCTACTATGCCTACAGAGTTCCCATTACTAAAGTAGAGTTTTTTGTGTAATAAATTTGTAGTAATTATTCCTTAAATAACTGAGTCCTGAGGCAGTAGAGATCATGGAGTAGAGAGCCAGTCCAGAGACCAAAAGACAGCCAGTCTGGCCAGATCTCAGGTAGGGAGAGAAGAAGGAAAGTAGCAGATGAGGGTAGAGAAAGGGCCAAAGATGTTTTAAATATCTGTCATTATTCAAAGAGGTATAGGAAGCCACTGAAAGATGGCTTCCTATGCTGATTTGTACTCTAGCTCATTGATGACACCATATAGAATAGAAGGAACTAAGAGTGATTCCAAGGAGACAGCTGTGGGCTGGCAGCTCATGTGTGGTCATTCACTAGGGTAGCAACACTAAGAAGATTCATTCTGTAAGGAGAGCATGTTGAGTGTGAGGTATCTTTGAGACATAAGGTAGAATTATGAGTCAGTAGCCAGATACAGGTTTCTGGACCTCAGAGACTTAATTTTCGCATTGTTACCTTTGGAATGAAAATGCAATCAGTGACTAAGCCAAGATCACCTTGGGAAAGTTATCAAGGAAAACAGCAGGCATCCCAGGATTCAGCATTGAGGAGCCCTTACCTGACAGAAAGAGCCAGAGAAGGGCTCAGGAAGTAGGCCAGGAGGTGTGAATAAAGGTAAGGCCAAAGACTATCTCCCAGCCACTGCCTGGAAAATGTGACAGAGAATTAAAAAAACAGACTCAGCAGCTGGGTCAGTCTGGGGCATGGGGCCCTGGGAAGACATCTCACTGGAAAATCACAGCAGCAAGTTCCTTAGCAATCGAAGAACTGTGAGGAGCCCTCACAGTGAAATGTGTGGGGAAGCTGAAGGTATAAGAGAATTCCAAACACTAATTAAATTAATCCTGTTCAAAAGAACACATTAAGTCCTCCCACATGACTCTTTACTTAAATATTCTACGTACAAAATAAAGCTCTGTGCCACAGCCTGCGAAGAGCAGGAAATAGAGGCAGCTCAAATGATCCCTGACAAGTTGAGCCTGGTCTAAGGGAGCTCTTATCTCACATTTAGGTTCCTGATACCCATTGCATTCCAGCAGACCAACCGTCCAGTCCCTGTTGTGTATTC
This sequence comes from Dipodomys merriami, assembly GCF_024711535.1. Classification (NCBI taxonomy): domain Eukaryota; kingdom Metazoa; phylum Chordata; class Mammalia; order Rodentia; family Heteromyidae; genus Dipodomys; species Dipodomys merriami. Next base: position 18,639,320 of record NW_027206512.1, on the reverse strand, counting down.
ACTCAATACTGAGTTTCAGCTCTGCAACAATGAGAAGGTGTTCTTGATGGACCCCAACACATCTGATATGTCATTGGCAGAAATGGATTACAAAGGAGCCTTTTCCAAAGGTGAGTGGCTTCCTTCCCCTGCAGAAAGGGGCTAGTTTGTACTAGCATCTCTGCTCAAAAGATCTCAACTCCCAGTAAAGATTCCTCAGCATCGATACAGGGCAGCCCCGGTCAAGTTCAAAAAGAGCCTTGCACTTGTCCTTCATGTTATGAAATAACACCACAGCTTTGGAACTGTGGTGAGCAGCAGGGTGGTACCACGGAAATCACTCGTCTGGGTGGCAAGAAGAATGGGGCTTCAGTTTATAAACATATAAGCAAATACACTGGATAGTATGCAAGTATAGACATATATGTATTCGATGAAATACATTCAGTAGATTCAAGGGAGATCTCAAATAATGTAATTTCTTAGAAAGGCAAAGTCAGAGTTCAACAAAATAAATACCAAGAAATGGGTACTTGAAAGGAGTAGAATGGGGTCAAGGGAAGAGGAAAAAATGCACCAAGAGGAGTATAATGTAGGGCTGGGAAGGTGGCTCAGTGGTAGCGTGCTTGCCTTGCATACCTGAGGCCCTGGGTTTGATTCCTCAGCACCATATAAGCAGAAAAAGCAAGAAGTGGCACTGTAGCTCAAATGGTAGAGCACTAGGGTTGAGCTGAAGAGCTGAGGGACAGTGCCTAGGCCCAGAGTTCAGACCTCATGACTGACAAAAAAAATTAATTTATATCCTACAAAATTAGGAAAAGAAAGTGAAGGGGTCAGTTGGGAAGGATGGGAATAAGAATGTTTGAAAGGGGTGACATTGATCAAAACATATTGTATTCATAAACTGTTGAGTGGCAACTCCTTTGTACACCAACTTAAAGATAATATAAATAAATAAATAAATAAATAAATAAATAAATAAATAAATAAATAAATAAATAAATAAATAAATAGAGAAGAAGAAGAAAAAAAGACAAGTTTCCAATCCAGTGCGAATACCCTGATATCTCTGGGTAAGTTTCTTTCTCTCAGTTCCTTGGCGTTATTTCATTACCACCCTCATTGCCACCAGCCTCAAAACAGTGCCAAAATATGTAGCCTACCCATGTTTTCTCTGGTACAAATGGGCCCTCAGCCCCTCTCTCCTTCCCCCCTAAAGGTAATTCCCTGGACTTTCAAAACACTAGCTCCTTCTTGGTTTTGAGGTCTGTACCTAAATGTCATTCTCTACAAATGACATTCCTTGGCCACATCAGACAGTGTAACAAAGGCCTCCATGTTTTACATTTTTTGCAAACTGCTGTTCATTATTTTTAGCTGTCACACAATGTTAGTCCTATCTAATATATAGTGTATATTTTACCTAGCATATTCATTTTGCCCAGCATGCTTTCTCCTGCTTTTCTTTCCTACTTCTAATGCTGTATCTGATGGAAGTCTACTCATGATTCAGGATTCTCCTCCACTGTCATCTCCCCATAAACCCTCTGCACCTCTCCCTAGACAGATATAATCTGATGTAGTATTTTCCTGTTGTGGAATGTGAAGGTATAGCAAAGGGGTTTAACACCATGGTTTATGGAGCCAAAGTACCTTAACTTTGAAGTCAACCTTCATCACTTACTAGCTTTGTGGCCTTCGATAAAGCTGCTTGTTATTTGGCATCCAGTTTCCTTATCTGTAAAACTGTGAGCTCGGCATGAATTATTACAGGAGAAAAAACATACTAGAGTACTGAGCAAATGGCAAATTTGATAAATGTTAACTATTATGTCTGTCCTTCCAACTGAATCTCACTCATCCCTCTGTCCCCTGGGTACAGCCAAGAACGTGGCAGCTCATAAATGCTTAAGTTATGCTTCATGAATTAAAGAGGTAATAAATGATGAATGAGTATTTTTAGGGACATGTAGAACATGTACTAAGGGTACATGTTGAACCTTTTTCACCCTTAACATTTCTTTCTCTGTCATCTTCAAGTGTGACCTGCTTGGTGTCTTTCCATCTTTTCAGGTCAAATCCTGTATGGGCGAGTCCTTTGGAATCCAGAACAAAACCTGAACTCTGCTTATAAACTCCAGCTGGAGAAAGTCTATCTGTGTACTGGCAAGGATGGCTATGTGCCCTTCTTTGATCCTACAGGGACCATCTACAATGAAGGACCTCAGTATGGATGCATTCAGCCCAACAAGCATCTGAAGCACAGATTCCTGCTGCTGGTATGCTCACTGTGGACGTTGAAGAGCAGACTCTGGGGCAGACTTGCTTAGCTGTGAATTCTGCCTAAAACAACCACTTTTGATGGTTTAAATATATACATATACATATATATATGTACATATATAGAGACTTGTATATATATGTACATATATATATATATATGGCATTACAGATGTTCCAGGAAGAACAAACTCTAAGCCAGTGTTTCTCTAAGACTTCTCCAAAGGACCTGAGTGGCCCTGATACTCTTTAGGACCTCCACGGACAAAATTGCTTTCTTGCTACTGTTTGTATGTACTCTTCCATTTACTCCCTCAATAAAGGAACTATGAAAAGTTTATTGATAGGAGTTCAGATTCTACATTGTAACTAATCTTTAAGAAAACATCACTTGTCAGGTTTTGATTTAGTATTTTAAAGAATAAACACAATTATCCCCCCTTTTGCTATGTAGCTAGAGGAGGCCAGAGTTTCTTCATGTATTTCAACTACAACTACAGAAGCAGTGAGGAGATTCCCTTTCTTTTATGAAGATTTACAAAACTTTAAACAAGACCAGCTCACCTTTGGGAGGAAGAAATGAATGTAGATATTCTTCAATAAAAGTATTTTACTAAAGTTAACATAGGATAAAAATTTCATTGTCACTTTTGAATAGCTTAGCACATAAGTGTCTTTTTAATTTTTCAGGATTAAATTTTGACACCATAAATATTGATAGAGCCAAATCCCATAAACAAATACTCTTAGGGATCCTCAATTTTTACCTATGGGTGAAAAATCTTAAGACCAAACAGCTTGAGAATCATTGGTGCAGGCCATCGATGGGTGTTTTCATGTGCCAGAACCCACCAGAGTTCTTCCATAAAGAAGACAGTGGGTGCCCAGAGGTAGCACTGACCTAATGAGGCACCTAGCACCAGACTGCTGGCCCAGCCCAGTCAGGACAGGAGACAGCCTTTTTCCTCTCAGTGGCTGTGCTTGCCAATGCAGTGCTTCTGATTCCTAAATCTTGTGTTTCTTTTGTTCTGCAATTCAGGACCGCAGTCAGCCGGAGGCCACAGCTAAGTACTTCCATGAGGTGCCTTTTGAGGCTCACTTTGCTTCTGAGTTGCCAGATTTCCATGTGGTCAGCAGCATGCCAGGTGTGGATGGATTTACTCTGAAAGTAGATGCTCTCTACAAGGTGAGTTTGGTGAGAAGAAATGAAGCCAGTTAAAGTTGGCAAAGAGGAAAGGTGCACCATTTCTGACTCTCAGCTTCTTTTTATAGTACTCTTGCTGACAAGCCTTTAAAATACAGTTATGAAACTTTGCCACCCACAAATTTTTCACCATCTACCTCCAGTATACCAAAGCTCAACTTCAATTTAGCTGGCTCTGGTGGTGCACACCTACTTTAAGGGAAACTTACGTAGGAGTACCATATCCAGGCCAGCGTAGGCAAAAAAAGTAAGTCCTCTTTGGAAAATAACTGAAGTAGAAAAAGGGCTGGATATCTGACTAAAGTGACAGAAGCCCTAAGTTAAAAAAAATATTTAATTTGCAAATGATCACTTATCATAATGCATACATTAGGATTGTTTTTCCTAAGTTTTCCTAAGTTCTTTCAATTTGCCTACCCTTTGGCTCTAATCTCAGCTAGCTGATTTTCATAAGTATGAGGGAAAGCACAAATACAATGCAGCAGCTTAGAGGGGGCAAGAATTACTAGTGTTAGCATTTATAAGATTATTTCTTTGTTGCTTTGTATGTCCCTCCCCCACAGTATAACCCCTGCTTTCACTGTATTTGATGTCAGTATAATTTGTGGAGGGGAAGGGGAAAAACAAATGATTTAAATAGGGGTATAGATGGACCCATTGCAACAATGAGATGTACAAGTTGTTATGTCGAAAATGAACTTTACAACTTTCATGGGGGGGCGGGGAGAATTGGGTGGGGGGTGGGGGGAGGATGGGAAGGGATGGGAAAGGGAAACAAAGGAGGAGGCTGCAATGCTTGATAAGAAATGTACTCATTATCTTGCCCATGTAATTGTAACTCCTCTGTACAGTATTTTCACAATAAAAAAAATCCTTAAAAAAAGAATTATTAGTGTTAGATAAGCAAAAATACCCTATACTCCAGCCAGAAACATGAACTTCCAAGATCCAGTTTTTCCAACTAGTCATCTATAACCTTGAATTTCAGAACTATTATCTCTGTTCAGAAGTTACTTCAAAGACATGGAGAGTTTTTATGTGGGACAATCCAGAAAGTAGTAAGCAATTTTTTTTCAAGAATCTTCATATTATGTGGAGAGTAGTTCTTGAGTAAAAAATTTGTGAAATGCTCCTGTTTCAAGTGAAGTTCATCAATAAATAGCAAGTCAGAATAACAAACAATTGAAGGTCACTGAGAATAAATGTGGGTATCAATACTATTATTTCATTGCTATTGATAAAGACCAACAAATCATGAGCATTTACTTAGCTAAGTAAGTCATGACAAGTAAATTCTTATGCTATTCCACGACCACGCAGGAAGACAGCAGAGAGTGTAAATGAACAGTTTCCCCTAGATCAGTCTCATTTAGAAATATAATAGAACCTATAATCCTTGGTTCTATTCTCTATGTGTTAGAAGACACCAGCCATTGTTAGGTGCTTTTCTTGAAACTGTTACCCTAGATAGGAATATGGCAGCCTTGCCTTGCCATTCTTTTTCTTCTGAGGTCATCTATGGGCAACAATGATGTGCTATTTATCTTCCTGTCTCCCTCTTCCTGCAGGTGGAAGCCGGACACCAGTGGTATCTCCAGGTGATCTACATCATTGGCCCAGACACTATCTCAGGGCCCCGGGTCCAGCGTTCACTCACAGCTTCTCTGAGGCGCCACCGAAGGGACCTGGTAGAACCTAGTGGCTGGCTAACTCTTGACGATTCCCTCATCTATGACAATGAAGGGGACCAAGTCAAGAATGGCACCAATATGAAATCCCTGAACCTAGAGATGCAGGAGCCAGTTATAGCGGCTTCTCTGTCTCAAACTGGGGCATCAATTGGCAGTGCCCTGGCTGCCATCATGCTTCTAGTTTTGGTGTTTTTGGTAGCTTGTTTCATCACTAGGAAATGCCAGAAGCAGAGGAAGAAACAGCCCCAGGAGGACACTTTGGAGGAATACCCTCTGAATACCAAGGTAGACATGCCCAAGAGGAATCAGGATAGGGTGGAGAAGAATCTGAACAGACAGTACTGCACTGTGCGTAATGTCAATATACTCAGTGATGGTGAGGAGTCTTATATATTCAAAGGTGCTAAAGTAAAAAAAATGAATCTGGAGGTCAGAGTCCACAACAACTTACAAGATGGAACAGAAGTTTAATACAAGGAGTCCCAAGTGTATTTTTTTTCTAAAAACCATTTTTTATACATTACGGGGAAATACTGGTATTTTTATAATCTTGCAGATAAAAAGGGAAAACTATAGCTTTGAGTGGCAGACAGCGCACATTACATGCATCAACTCACAACTGAGCTACCTCATGCACAAAGAACCACTGAGACTCCCGGGATACTGGGGCAGTTGTGTCTGTGGATCCCTTTAATAGTCTCAGCAGTTACAAAGAGCTCCTCTAGAAGCTGACCATAGAAAACAAGTATCTTAGGCTGAAAGGAGCTGGACAATTAGGCCAGCCCATTATCTTAGAATGTGAGTGCATCATGGTGGATCTCTGGGATAGTGAGAGGGGTTTTCCTCCCCTATCCCCAGCCTTCTTCTACTTGGGCTTTTCTTAGATCTGGGGACAGCAGAGTGTGAATTGCTGACACTCAGATCCCATGAAACTCCTCAGCACAACGTACACATTTGCACATCATTTCTACCTGTCTGTATGCCGCAGCCTCTAGTATACTTAGCTCTTCCAGAGCTCTTTTCACCTAGAGGCCTCAGGGTGCTTGAGACTAGAAAACTTCTCTAGAAAGGAGATAGCTGAAACCTGGGAAGACGGCGAGTCTGGCCCTGGTGAAGAATGCCACAAAACAGGATCAATGATGCATCATGATTTTGCTTAAATAAAACCAATCACACTTTCTTGCTACCCTAGGCTCTGCCCAGTCCTAAAATAGGCATGACCATGTCTATTAATTTTACTAGGGCTTCAGGAAGGCAAATGATTCATTTTAATGAAGTAGACTAAGAGAAAGCCCAGATTCGAGTGAAACCAGAATTGACAGATGCATACTGGTCCTTTTTTGCTGTGTCACACAGCAGTTGGAGGCTCTGTTCCTGATGCACTATTTCAGGGATTTCTCTCTGGGGGTTCTTTGCTGGTAGCTCAGGCACTTACTTTTTTTTTAAAATCATATCAGCACATGACAAGGCCATAACTACATGGCTTTAAAACCATTGCGTAGTCAAATATCAGCTTAACTACTCTGTGTGTAGTGTTCACATGGCTTGCCTTTGTTTCTATTTTGTTCTTGCCTTATTGGCCAAAACACAAGCATGCACGTCATGTTGTTTTGAACTGGAGGCACAGTTCCATGATTCAGGAGTAAAGGACACATTCTCTTCCTAATGCATGTTACATCGTACTCACTGAGCACACCATAGTCCGTGAGCAAGTAACGGGGCATCCATGTTGTATAGTGATCGTGTCAGAAAGACCCAGGCTCTTTGAAGACATTCTCTACTGGAAATATATTAGTGTTAAAACCTATGAAGAATGAACCATGGGAAACGTTTTAGGCAACTCCACTAGACTGGAAGTTCTTTGAGTGTAGGGCCTGTGGGAGTCACACATCCGCATTCTTCAGCCTTGCCTTGCACAAAACAGGTACTCTAGAAATCTTGGTTGGCTGAACAAATGGATTGTGTAATGAGTGTAATGAAGGAATGAGTTTGGAAGAAGAGGTCAGTACAGTGGCAACATCTCAAAAGCAATTTTACCAAAAAAAATAAGTTTTCTACTTGGAGAAGTAAAAAAGAAATTCTTTGATGGGGGACAAAAACCACCACCTAGCCTACATGTGGCTCTAACAGTGGTCCTTAGAGTCAGGAAAAGAAAAGCTGTAATAATGTATTAGCAAGAGGAATTGACTTCCAGAACAGATTTAGAAGTCAGTCTAGTTTCAAGAAAGGATGGACTGGGGTGAGCACAGAAACTCATGACAGGTCAGGTGCTACCTCAGACCAGCTTGGGCAACTCAAGGCAGGATGACTTGAGCAGGTTCAAGAATTGGCATCTCATGGTTGGAGCCAATGAGCCAAGCAATGAATCTGCTCCAGAGCAACCTAGAGGGCAGTGAATGTTAGTTCTACACAACAGGGAGCCATTTGGCCAACTATCTGTCACTGCTCAAATTCCCAGAATGCTTCACATTAAAGCAGCACTTCTCCATTGGTTCAAATGTTCTACTTGCACAGCCCTTCCATTTTCACATATGTGTAGGAGGGGTGCAGATAAGTGGTAAATGGAGCCTGGTGTAGGGAAGGAGACTGAGACCTGGGGATCCTCACAAAATGACAGGAAGGCCTGGAGATGGTGATCCATGTGAATGGAAAGTCCCTGAAATATTCCTGCCTCCCCTTCTGCTCTTCCTCTTGCCACTCACACTATATGGAATGCCAGTACTCCTTTGGTGGAGACAGTTTCTGAAGAGAAGGTGATGTGGGGTTGGGATCTGCCTCTTTGATATAGAATTGTTCCTTGCATTTGCGTTTTCTGCTTCATCTTAGGGATCAGATATTTGATTAATGTGGATTATATTTCAGTGAAAGCTCAGCTTTCAATTTCTCTAACTTGCTCACTTATGCCTTGTGTGTGTTTTACTAACCTTTTCTATCAAGCCTTCATGTAAGCAGGAAAAAGCCCTCAGGGGTTGCTATTTGCTATCAAACATTGACTGTGAAGGTTCAAAGAAAGAATGGTTTGCACCATTTTTTTTTTTGCCTTGCTCCCTTTTTATTGTGCTCCAGGTGTCCTAGAGGACTCCCACAGATTCCTATTGTCAGATAGGAAATAGTGTTGCAAAGTGTTTGCACAATCTGTGTCCTATAGGTATTTGTTATTCTTGATACCACAAACCTGCTCAAACTGATTTTTTTTAAATTGGTGGTGCTGTCAACCTGATTTCTTGACCCTCAAATGATTTTTGTATTTCCAGTATCAATTTGTGTGTGTTATGAATTTCTGATTTCTCCAGTAGCATATGCCACTATACAAATTTGTATAAATAATTAATAAATGACAGTCTGGTTGTTTGCTTTGTTTTCCACATCCTTTTTAGAGTACTCATCTCGTTAACAGACAAAGCCACTGAGCTAGTAAGTTATTCAGCAACTTGAGGTAGAATTTCTCAAAGAGAAACTCCATAATGGGGTTGACTCAGTAAGTCAGACTATATTAAGAGCAAAACACTGAAAAAAATTACATATTGTCAGATGATCTTAGCTTTTCTTTGTCACTCAGGAAAAGAAATGAGTTGAATTTCCACATGTAATACAGTAGGATGAATATTGAAACTATATTTGTATTATCAAACCTCAGGCTACTTGACATCCTGTGAGCATGCCTATGTCCTTCTGTGCAGGCAGAAATTTGCTAAAGTCCATCACTCATCCTGGAGATGATCAAACCTCCAAATGAGTTCATTGGCTTGTGAAGGGCAAAATGGCAGGGACAGAATGGAACAGAGCCCAGACAGGCTTGGCATTCTGCAAGCTGTGCATTTGTGTCTCTTCGCCCTCCAGTAAAACAAAAAACTGCCAGGGACAGTGGCCAACTGGGCTCTGTTGGTCCATTTGCAAATTGAACAAGACTTGAGAAGGCATGTTTTCATAAAATCGGCTCCCAGAAGCACAAACCTAATGTAATCTCCAAATCTTTAATACTTTCTTTTTGTTTCCTGTGATTTGTCAAAGCTGACTGAAAGTCCTAATATCATTTCTCTGGGGCACATTTCTCTGAAATTTCATGGCCATAGATTTAGGGATGGAATGGTAGCATATGCATGACCATTCTGAATTTAGATTATCTCATTGACTACAGTTTTAGGGAAACACTGGGAACTGGAAAGGAAAACTATTGAAAATATATTATTAAGTTCACGTGTATGGAATTGAGGAACTTGCAGTTTATACGTAGTCCAATAATCACATTGTTGTATGCCTTAGTCTGATATTAAGATACCACAATGAATTAACAGATTATATTCCCAAATAAGCCAGAGAGAATGGGGGTGGGGGGAGAGAGAGAGAGAGAGAGAGAGAGAAATTCTTAACAAAAGCCCTTTACAATAGCACACTGAGAGTAGCTAATAGCCCTGGTAACATTTTAGGGACAATAGCCAATAATATATTGGGCACATCTGGCAATATTATATATAATCAAGTACACTGACTCCTTTACACTTTCTGCCTCATTGTCCTGAACAACTGTGTAACACTTGTCCTGTGTGGATTTCTTTGAACATTCCACATGAACTACAGAATTCCAAATCCTCAAAGCCTTCACCAGCACAACTTGACATTGCTTAAAATTATCCCCAAGCCAGGTATCCCATGGCGTGTATCTGTAATCTTACTTCTCAGGAGGCTGAGATATGAGTTTTGCAGTTTAAAGCTAGCCCCTGACAGGAAAGTCTGTGAGACTCTAGTCTCCAATTAACCAGCAAAAAGCCAGAAGTGGAATTATGGCTCAAATGGTAGGATGTCATCCTTGAGTGAAAAGTTAAGGGACAACACCCAGGCCCTAAATTCAAGCCCTAGTACACACACATACATACACACACACACACACACAGCCTCAAGCTCCTATAACCCAGGCTGAATTCTTTTCATCAAATGTTCCATTACCCAGTTGATAAAACAGAAGCATGCTGCAACCTTCTCTTTAAAGGCAAGTAGAATTTTTTCCTAACCCTCATTTTGGTTTAAAACCATCAAGTACTTAACAAGTGATAAAAGTTTATTAAGATTCCTTGTTTGGAACAATTTCTATAAGGTATTGAATTCCAAGATCAACATGCTTGGCACTGGTGGCTCACATCTGTAATCCAGCTACTCACAAGAGATCTGTGCATCAAGTTTTGAAGCTAACCTGGGCAGAAAAGCCCATGAGACTCATCCCCAATTAGCCAGCAAAAAGCTGGAAGTAGTAAGTACTAGAGCTCCAACTTTGAGTAGAAAAAGCTAAGTAAAAGGGTAAAGCCCCAAATTCAAGCCCCAGTACCAGCGCACACACAACACACACACACACACACACACACACACACACACACACACACACACACACACACACACACACACACACACACACACACACACACACACACACACACACACACACACACACACACACACACACACACACACACACCGGTTACTTCCCAAAGTTGCTAGGTTACTAACTGCACAGAGAGATCTACTGATGGGAGAAAAGTTGTGGAGTTTGGGCCACTGGCTGCTTCCTCCTGCCCTGCCATCCATTCTGGCCATAGTTGCCTGCATTCCTGGCCGCAAGCCCTGTTGGACAGCCCCTCTTCCACAGGTTTAATTCTCGTTCTGATGAAACATTTCTGTCCCTTGCCCATGCAAAGTAACAACGATTTCATGCTGGCTGTAGTCATCAGGGACTCTCATTCCTGTGGCTGGCTTCGCCTTGCTCACATGGCTGTGCTGAACTCTGTGCAAACACTTGAGTATACCATTGGTCTTCTGCCTGGATTCGTATGAGCCATTGGTTGTAGTTCTAAAATACAAATCGCAGTTAAACACTTGAGCGCAACTCCAGTCTCTATTTTAAACTTTTCCATTGTATAAGAAGTCATGTGAGGCCAAAGGAGACATGCTTGATTTGTATGCAGCTTGCTGGAACTAAAGCTTAAACTCAGGGACTCCAGCTCTTGCTTGGGGTTTTGTTTGAACAGTTAGTATTCTGCTACTTGAGCCATGCCATTGCTGCTTAGCTGAAGATAAGAGTCTCTCAGATTTGTCTGACTAGGCTGGCTCTGAACCATTACCCTCCTGATCTCAATCTTCCAAATAACTAGGATTACAGATGTGAGCCACAGGTACCCAACTCACCTTTTAGGCAATCCAATCCCAGTCAGACAGCAATGACTCAGACGAAGGAGGCTGAGACCTAGAGGATCTTGATTTGTAGCCAGCCGGAGGAGCATTAAAGTCTTTGAGCTTGCACTCCAAATAATCATCAAAATGACAGAATGGAGGTGAGGCTCAACTGGTAAAGCACCAGCTGTGAGCAATCAAGTTAAGCAAAAACATGGGAACCTGAGATTAAGCAGTACCCCTATAGAGGTACAAAAAGGGTCGGTCGGGAGGACAATGCTTTTGCTTTCTCCATAGCAGCTCCTTTTCAATAATTAGTTCTTAAGCTCTATGGTACATTGCAATCATCTGATGGGATTGTTCAAACAAGAGGTGTAGAGTAGGGTCTGGAGAAGTTGGGGTTTTTTTGTTTTTTTCATTGTGAAAATACTGTACAGAAGGGTTACAGTTACAGAAACAAGGTAATGAGTACATTTCTTATCCAGCATTGTTGCCTCCTCCTTTGTTGGAGAAGTTTTTTGTTGTGGAGGTTTTACAGAATTTACATTTCTAACAAGTTTCTATGTTCCAGGACTCAGCTTTGAGAACCCCTTGCTCCAGTCTCTTAAACTTATGCACAAATACACAAAGGTCAAATCTGCTCCTTTATTGGCTACAAAACACTGTGTCTTAAACTGCTGAAAGACTAGACAAAATATATTTTGACACATTTACAGTAGTAAATGAACTAAATCAGAAGTTTACATGAAATGGCCATTCAGTCACTGTACTTTTTTTTTGTTTTTTTAGTAGTACGAGGGTTTGAACTCAGTGTTTTAAGCTTGTTTGCCTTATCTTCTCAGTTTGACTTATTTTCTCTTATTGCTGGGATTACAGGCATCTACCTCCATGCGCAGCCCTGATTCTAAAACAAAACAAAACAAACAAAAAAAAAACCCTTACAAAAGTATATTCTTAGATTATGTATCTCATGCTTGCCTAGCTCAAAACCTTTCAATAATTCCCACTTAGCTGCTAAGATATGCCCTGAAACCGGAAATGTGTCATTCTTGAATTAGCCCTACCCAGAGGTGGGGTAACAAGGCTGAGTATTGTGCTGGCAAGGCCCAGCTAGGATACTTCTTACATGAAGTCAAAAGCTTAGCCACAGGCTAGCTTGTTTCCTGTTCTTCAAATTCTAATAAAAGTAGCACTCTCTAGAGATGCCTTGAAAGTTAACAAAATAAAAACAAAACATGAAATCAGGTAATGTAATGGAACAACGATTTCAACACCCAATATCTCCCCCAAATGATAGCTGTGATTAGTTTCTCCTGCATTCTCCAGCATACTCCTTTGCCACCTACTTTCTGGGCGACTTTGTGTACTTTACACAACCTCTCTGTCTCACCTTCACTTATAAAATGAGGATAGTAATAGCAAGTACCTTACAGGGTAGCTAGAACACAAATGGAAATTGAGGCAGGGATGAAGAATTTAGACTAGTGCTGGCACAAATTAAATACTAGATCAAAGTTGCTGTTACAAGTGGTAGGTATTTGCCCCTAGTCTTGGGGCGAGTTTCTTGGAGGTGAGGGTTGTAATGTCTGAATCCACAGTGCCTTGAACAAAATAAGCCTTGAAACGGATTTGCAGATCTCCGTGTATGTAAGTGTTTCCTTGTGTGGTTGGAGGAAAGGAGAGCAGGCAAGGAGTGGAGGCTGGGATGCAGGCTGGAGGCCCAGGCTGCTAGGGGAGCGGTTTCCCCCCAACCCCCGCCCTGGGTGGGAAAGCAGGTGGAGTCCAACGGCGGGGAGGGAGGAGGGGCCAGAGGACGGGGTGCGGTCGCGATCCGGGAGGGAGCGAGCTGGGATCCCCTGCGAACACCTTGGCCGGCCTTTCCTGTTCCTGGTCCAGGGGGCTCAGGGTAAGTGTTGATCCTCCAGGGCTCGGGCTCCGAGGGGTGCGCGCCTCGCCTGGCTGCTGGGTCCCCGGCCGGCCGGCCTTGGGGGACTCCCGCGCCCAACTGTGCGAGGGGTGGGGGTGGGGGATGTGGCTTGCCTGGACGGTCACCCACTAGGGTCATGGCGACGCCCAAGCCCCAAGCTGTCCCCACTGCCTGGATGCTCCTCCAATCCTCACACTTTCGGGGATCTTTTAACCACGCCCCCCCATTTCTAAAGATCATGGGGTCCGAATTAAGAAAGGCAGGGAGTCTGACCGCAGGGTCTCCGGGGTGCTGGCGCAGAGCTGTGTTTGGAGGACTTGGAATCCCCCATTACACATTCTCCCCTTCACCTAGACAATGTCATTTTACTTTCTGGGGGTGCGGTGCGGTAGGACATTGGGAAAATTAGCTTTCCCCAGGAAAAGACTCACCGTTTACTCAAGCCCTGGGCTTGAGTCTCCCCTGTGGCCTCTGAGTCGGCAGTGGGAGTCTGGTAGGTGGTGGCAGACTTCTGGGAAATTCTGGCTTCCACTCGGGTTCTGGGTCACAAGTGGCCCCTTTTGCTGCTGATTAGAAGTTGTCAGGGGTCTACACTCTTGGGGGTAAGAGGGGTTGCGCGCTATGGTACTGGGAGATTCGGTGCTGTCTCATAGTGGTTACTTGGAGATAAGATTGTCCTGAGCTTTCCTGCTCCTGCTGACTTCTATCCACGATCCTCAGATCTCAGCCTCTAGAATAGCTAGGATTACAGGTGTGAGGCACGAGAATTTGGCTAGTCTAAATTCATTACAAGAGTTTGCTGTGCAACACAGCTCTGGGATAAAGCTGCAGTTCCTAGTCTTCATCAAGATATGCTCATCAAAACATTATTCTGTGAAGATCCTGGTTCTCATGAAGGCAGAGAAACTCAGAATGACCAGAAAAGGGATTTTTAAAAATGTATGGACAATCAGACTGTCCTTCCCACGGCTGTTTTTGTTGTTAAATCTGCTGAGAAGTCAGGATGGAGTGGGAAGGAATAGGAAATTATGTAACCTCTGTAATTCCTTTCCAGAAGGATGTGTTTGAAGTTCTATTGTGGGATCATTTGGTCTCTTTACAATTTTTTTTAAAGATCAGTAATAATTCAGTGTGATTTACAATACAAAAGGTTGCTTTTTGCCGGATGTGGACTGGGTACTTGGGTGTAGCAAGCCATGGAGACCAAGCTCATACTTGAAGTCTGGCAGTCTGGATTCAGAGAGATTCACTCACTAGCTGTGTGACTGTGGAACTTCTTGAACTCCTGGCTTTTTTTTTTTTTTTTTTTTTTTTTTTTTGTCGGTCGTGGGGCTTGAACTCTGGGCCTGAGCGCTGTCCCTCAGCTCTTCAGCTCAAGGCGAGCGCTCTACCACTTGAGCTACAGCGCCACTTCCGGTTTTCTGGTGGTTTATTGGAGATAGGAGTCTCACGGTCTCTCCTGCCCGGGCTGGCTTTGAACCGCGATCCTCAGATCTCAGCCTCCTGAGTAGCTAGGATTACAGGCGTGAGCCACCAACGCCCGGCACTCCTGGCTTTTTTATAGGCAAAACTGAAATGTTACTAGTGATTAAACTAGGCCCAGATTATTGTGAAACATACATTAAACTATTTATTCCATCAGTGCTTTGTAAGTACCTATTATGCCCCTGTGAACAATGTGATTTAAAATAAAATCCCCAGCCTTGTAAAACTGACCTTCGAAAACTTGTATATTACTTGTCAGGTAGTAAGAACACAAAATCCTAGCTGATATTATACATATTGTCTCATTCCATGCTAGCAACAGCCCGCTTTCCTTTTATAGCTGAGGAACTTAGTCGCAAAGATATTTGAGTCTAGATTTAAGAAGTGTGTTAATCAGCTTTTCATTACTGTGACAAAATGCCTGGCAGGAACAATTTTCAAAAAGAAAAGGTTTCTAGTGGCTCACAGTTTCACTGCTATGGGCAGTAGAGCCAGCTGTCCATGACAGAGCATGGTGGTGACAAGAGGGATACTGTCTTGGTGGTAGCCAGGAAATACATGAAGACAGAGGCAGGAAGGGGCAGGGAGATGATGTGTCCCTACAATGGCATGCCCCTAAGGACCTTCAATGAGTTCCCACCTCCTAAGTTTCCACCCAGTGGCCCACCAGATTCTGAGTCCATTCATGGATTACTGCATTGAGGAAATCAGAGCCCTGATGATCCAGTCACTTCCCAGAAGCCCCAACTCTGAACACAGCTACCTTTCAGACCAAGCCTTCATTCGACACCTGTGCCTATGCAGGACATTGCAGATCCAAACTATAATAAGAGGTAAACCCAGAAGAAATACCCTGTAGTTACAGTGGACTCTATGAAGAGATAAAGGGTCAGATTCTATAACTAGAGTCCACTGTCCCAGGCTACTGAGGGCCTGAGAAATCCCAGGCTAACTATTTCCTGGGATTCTTGTGATTTCCTGTTGAACTTTGCTATGAGGCTGTCGTTGAACTTTTAGAATATTTTGTTCCCAGGATGGGTGGGAGCAACTTGCACTTCTAAATCAAGCTTGGAGACAAGCCAGCATGCTTGAGTAATGTCTACGTATGGACAGTGTGCCTGCAGTCCCTACGCATGAGCCCTTTTGTCTCTCACCTTCCAAGGATGGGACGGAACTCCAGAGAGCAGCTGAGTCTCTTTTTATCATAGCATATAGCCTTAGGGCTGTGCAAAAAAAATGGGCACAGCAAGGTCATCATCAAGGACAAGAGTCAGACTGAATCTAGCGCAGATTTGTGTTGGTTTCATAGGAAAGAGCCATTTCTGGTGTATTTATTCTCCTCTTCCCTCCTCTCCCCTCCTCTCCCCTCTTCTCTTCCCACTCCTCTCCTCCCTCCCCTTTCTTTCTCTCCCTTCTCCTCCCTTTCCCCTCCCTCCCCTTACCTCTCTCTTTTCTTTTTTTTTCCTCTTCTTTCCTCCCTTTCTTCCTTCTTCCATTTTTTTTTTACCCCCAGAATGCCTATGATGGCAATCTGTCTTGCAGGAGTTAGTAATATACATAATTCTACTGAAGTGTGTGTGTGTGTGTGTGTGTGTGTGTGTGTGTGTGTGTGTGTGTGTTGCTATGTTATCCAAACTTTGAAACTCCAGTGCTCAAACAATCCTCTGTTCTCAGCCTCTTGTGTAGCTGGTCTGTAAGTGTGCATTACTACATCTGGCTACCGGATTTTAAGTAGGTAAAAACCAGACTGTCCAGGAAGATTGTTTTGAAGTCTTGGTGGGTGGAGGTTGTCCTATGCCCTTGTGGTGCTCAGAGAGACTGTGCAGTCTCTTGAGATAGCAGGTATCCCAAGATGACTAGTAAATGGAATTCCTGTCAACAGAGATGCAGTGTCTTCCTGAGAAGGTTTTTCTTTAATAGTTTACTTCTGTTTTCTGGATTGAACAGCAAGAACTGGACTGAAGATAATGGATTCTGAATCCAGATTTATATGACTTAGTTGCTTTTTTTTTCTTCTAATAGGTCAGTGTAATCTTCATTCAAGGAAAGTGTAAAATATCATGGCATCTGTCTGGGTAAGTAATAGTTAAGCCTTTGGAACACAGCAACTTATTTGAGTCAAGTGAAAATACAGAAAATCAGAATATCACAAAAGATTTCTTTCTGAAAGTTGGCTAAAAGACATCACCTAGAATCCCAGTGAGGTAACACCAGCTTATAACGCCAGCATTTAACACAGTTCACCTGATCTCTGCCTCCCCAGTGGCTGAGAGGTTACACACATGTGCCAACATACCTAGACTTTACTCAAAAAAGTAACAATCTTTAAGTAGGTAATCACTACCATAACCTCAAACCAAAGGCCTAAAACAAAAGCATCAGTGAATTTACCTAGATTTACATGTATAATTGTGAATATCAGTGGAGAGTGAGAAAAGACAACCCATGGAGAAAATATTTGTAGAACATCAGACAAAAGATTTAACTTCTTAATATACAAGTGACTTTAAGAAATAAATTTAAGCCAGGCACTGGTATCTCATACCTTTAATCCTACCTAGGCTGAGATTTGAAGATCATGATTTGAAACCAGCCAGGGAAGAAACTATGACTCTTTTTTTTAATTTAATTTCATTTTATTTGTGAACATACTGTACAGAGGAGTTACAATTACGTGGGCAGGATAATGCGTACATTTCTTACCAAGCATTGCAGCCTCCTCCTTTGTTTACCCTTCACATCCCTTCCCAGCCTGAAACTATGACTCTTATCTCCAATTAAGCACCAGAAAACTGGAAGTGGAATTGTGGCTTAAAGTGGTAGAGCACTACTCTTGAGCACCAAAGCTCACAGACAGAGCCCAGGCTCTGAGCTAAAGCTCCACAACTGACAAAAAAAAAAAAAAAAAGAAGAAGAAGAAAGAAAAAGAAAAAAAGGAAGAAAAAGAAAGGAAGGAAGGAAGGAAGGAGTGTAAATTAAGTGGAAAAATTTGCAAAGGACATAAATAGGCCTTGAAAAAGATGATAAACATCCAATATACATAAGAAAAGATATAGTACCTCACAGAAAATTAAAGAAATGTAAGCCAGGCACTTGTGACTCATGCCAATAAGACTCTCAGTAGGCTGAGATCTGAGGATCATGGTCCAAAGACAGCCCAGGCAGGAAAGTTTGTGAGACTCTTATCTCCAATTAGCCACCAATAAGACTGAAGTGGAGCTGCAGACCAAGTGGTAGAGTGCTAGCCTTGAGAAGGGACAGCTCTCAAGTTCTGAGTTCTAGCCCCAATACTTACACAGAGAGAGAAAGAGAGGGGGTGGGGAGAAACACACAGAGAAAATATAGATAACAATGAGAAATCATTTCTACCTATGAAATTATAAGGATGAAAACATGTATCCAGAGGCTGTGGGCAGAACAGATGTTTGTATGTTCTGTTCATGGTGTGACTTTGGATACTGTTAAGTCTGCATCTATGATGGTTAAAGGCCTGTGTCCTCTATCGCAATAATTTCACTTCTGAAAATGTTTCATAGATAAACTTGCATAAGGCTGGAATAACAAGGGGGTGAGGATATTGCATGTACTACTGAAAATACGCAGAGAAAACATACTATTGAAAATGTACACAACCCTCCAGAGGTACAAATGAATAAATTATGTATTTTAACTGTATAGCTATTTTTAATGTGGTCATAAGAAATGAGAGACAGTGGGCTCCACCCTGTGAGTACTGACAATTAGAAAATATACCAAGGACTATTCAACACATGTTCCAGAAAGTTGATTCTGATCTGGATTACATTCAATACAGGCTAGCATATGAAATCAAGGCTAATCATCCTGATTCCGCAGGCAAGAAAAATCCAGTTAAACTTTTAGAGGAATTGACAGCCTTAAAGTCTCGATATCAAACCTGGTATGCATGTTTTAAGCCAGTCGTTGTTGAGCAGAAAGAGACTAAGAGCCGCATTTGTACTACTTTGAATAAGACCATGACTATGATACAAGAACTCCAAAAGCATAGAGATCTGGAGTTGTCACCATTGACTGAAGAAGAGAAAACTGTGACCGAGCAATTAAAACCTCACATGCCAGATTTATGATGAAATGAAATTTTAAAAGAGAGCTCTAATGAAGAAGATATAATTCCACAGCCAAATGACAACTGGAGGTGGGGTATTAGTAAAGGAGTAGAAGTTTGGCTTGAGTGACAGGAAGGTTTCACAATAAGAGGGGAGTATATGAATGTATTTCAGCCAAAAGGATTGAATGGGGAAAAATATAAATGTCAACACCACGCATATGCACAGTTTTGTAATTTCATGTAAGGAAGTTCTGTTTTCCATCTGTTTTTTTGTGTTGTTGTTGTTTTTTATGTTTTTAAGAATCCCCCACACTGGTCATGGGTCTTGAACTCAGGACCTGGGCTTTGTTTCTGAGCTCTTTTGCTCAAGGCTAGCACTTTACCACTTTGAGCCACAGCGCCACTTCCGGTTTTCTGGAGTTAATTGGAGATGAGAATCTCACAGACTTTCCTGTTTGGGCTGGCTTTGAATTTCAGTTCTCAAATCTCAGCCTCCTAAGTAGGATTATACAGTGAGCCACCAGTGTCCTGCTTGTTTTTTTCTTTCTTTCTTTCTTTCTTCCTTTCTTTCTTTCTTTCTTCCTTTCTTCCTTTCCTTTCTTCTTTCCTTCCTTCCCTTCCTTCCTTCCTTCCTTCCTTCCTTCTTTCTTTCTTTCTTTCTTTCTTTCTTTCTTTCTTTCTTTCTTTCTTTCTTTCTTCCTTCTTCCTTCCTTCCTTCCTTTCTTCCTTTCTTCCTTCCTTTCTTTCTTTTTTTTATCAGCGTGGGGCCTGAACTGTGAGCCTGGACGCTGTCCCTCAGCTCTTCAGCTCAAGGTTAGAGCTCTACCCCTTGAGCCACAGTGCCACATCTGGGGCTTATGTGGTACTGAGGAATCGAACCCAGGGCCTCATGCATGCAAAGCAGGCAGCCTACTACTGAGCCACCTTCCCAGCCCCTTGTTTTCTTTTTATATAGCTGGGAAAAAGTAGAGATTCTGGCTGATATTAAACAATGTTTAAGTGCATTTCACTCAATGTATGGACATGATTTAAACATTAAAGGGTAGGCAAAATATTTGTATTACACATTATACATGTATATGCATAATTTTATCTATGAAAGTGCTGATTGCAGATGGAGCCACATTATTGTGACTGCTCAAAATAAAATCCAGTTAATATAATAAATTAGCTTTTGTGTGATAGAAAAAAAGAAAATATACCAAGATCTAATAATCAAGGGGGAAAACCAAGTTATAGAAAATATGTAGAGAGCTATTCTGTTTAAAAGAAGGAAAGCTAAAAGAATAGAATTATACAAAAACTGTATTACACGAAGACCTTCTAGAAAGGTGGGATCCTGAGCAAGGGCGCAAGGCTGTTTTACTTTGCACTGTATCAACTTCTGTCCTCTTTGGGTTTTTGTTGTTATTGTGAGTTAAGGCACACCTCTCCCCCTCTGTATTTCTTCTTTTTCTTTTTCCATATATATATATTATTGTAAAAATACTGTACAGAGGGGTTACAGTTACATGAGTAGGGTAATGAGTACATTTCCTAATGAGCATTGTTACCTCCTCCTTTGTTTATCCCCTACCATCCCTTCCCTCCCCACCTCCCCAACTCTTCCTTCTCCCCACCCCCAACTCCTCTGTATTTCTTAAACCATGAGCATGCATTATATTTGTAAGTACTGGGGGAGGGGAAGTTTAAGGAAAACCATGTGAAGATGTGACTGTTAGCAGCCATCCCAGAAGACCACCCAGACACAGTCACATACAGGAAAAGGAGTTTATTTGCCAGCCAACGCTGACAAGGCCACCTCTCCCCTGAAAGAGGGAGAAATAGTGCCCATCTTTTGTTCAGGGTTAAATTTATATTCAGGGGGCTTAGGGGCAGGAAGTCCTTCGTGTGTGTCTGCAGCTGAACACTGAAGATGGCACCTAGTTGGGGTGGGTTTTTTTGATTGTAACAGTTACAGTTAAGCAGCATTCCCAGGACGTAGCTAAGGGCTAGGGGTGAAACAGGACTCCAGGCAAGTGAAGTGGGAGGAGCTGCCAGGGCTGAAGGCCAGCTGCAGATAGGCCTGGCCACATCAACTGGTGTTGAGGGAGGGTCTGAATACCTGAGATGGAGGTCATGCTAACAGTGACCAGCCTTTGGCCCTATATTGTGCCTAGACCCTGCTGGCCAGTGCCTAGACCCTGCTGGCCAGAAAGCTAATGGAGATTTTTTTCCCCAGCTCTAAAAATCCTTGGTTCCTGTGGCAATTCGCTAGCAAGTGACATGAGAGGCAAATGGCAGCCCTGGCCCACTAGAAAATTGGCAGGGAATTGGTTGACTAGCCTTTCAGCTGACACCTGCAAAGAACTGGGAAAGACCCAGTGAGTTTGGGAGGTGGTGCATTTGTGTCCTATTGCAGCCATAACCAAGATCACAAATTTAGCAGTTTTAGCCAACATCTAGTTATTATCTCACAACTTATTTGTTAGAAACCTTAAGTGGATCTCACAGCTCTAAAATCATGGGGCTGGCTATACCTCACTGTATCCAAGATGTTGAAGCAACCCAGAGTCAGAGGACAGATGAATGGCTAAACATTACCTTTTAAAAAATGAAATCTTGTCACATACTACAACAGAAAATATTGTGTTATTTAATTTAGTTTTACTAATCTCACTTTGTCAAGACTTTAGAAACTTTTGTTGTTGTTCATGGGGGCTGAACTCAGAGCCTGGGCACTGTCCCTGAGCAATCTTGCTCAAGTCTAGCACTCTATCACTTGGGCCATAGTTCTACTTCTGGTTTTCTGGTGGTTAATTGGAGGTAAAGAGTCTCACAGACTTTCCTGCCCAGGTTGGCTTTGAATGGAGATCCTCAGATCTCAGCCTCCTGAGTAGCTAGGATACAGGCGTGAGCTATCAGCACTTGACTAGAAACTTTTTTTGTCATATTAGGGTCTGAACTCAGTTTGAATTCATGCTAGGCAGACACTGTACTACTTGGGCCACTCTGCCAGACCATGATTCACAGAAACAGAAAAGAAAATGGCTGCCAGAGAGCACAAGAGGCAAATGAGGCATTGTTAAGTCAGTATTGAGTTTACATGACAAAATGAATTTCTGGTGAATATTCTCACCATTATAAAATTGCACACTTAAAAATGTTTAGACTTGAATAATAAAAAATCCCCTCAGATTAACTAGTTGCATAGATATGTGTGTGTATGTATGTATGTATATATAACTAACTCAGGGCCCTGTGCTTATTAGGCAGACACTCTACCACTGAGCCATGCATCCAGCCATTTTTTTCTCTAGTTACTTTGAGAATAGAGTCTTGCTTTCCAACCTGGGCACTTTCCTGAGCCACAATCCTCCAGCTTTTAGGCTTCCTGTGTTACTGGGATCATGGGCATGTACCAGCAAGTCTAGCTTCCCTCAATAGAGATAGAATCTTTGGGTCTTTTCTGCCTAGGCTGGTCTGGAACCCAATCTCAGCCTTCCATGTAGCTTGGGATGACAGGCCACTTCACCCAGCTATGGTTGAGAAGGGATCTATAGAATGTTTGTGCCTTAGCTGGCTTTGAACCTTGTTCCTTCTATTTCCTATCTCCTAACTAGTTAGGATTAAAATTATGAGCCACTGGAGACCTGTTTTTCAGTTTTAAATATTCTTATGATTAAAGTCCTTATGTGAGAAAGAGGCCAATTGTAAGGCAGGGATTTAAAAATAAACAATAAGCTGGCCACCAGTGACTCATACCTGTAATCCTAGCTACTCTAGAGGCTGAGTTCTGAAGATTGTAGTTAGAAGCCAGACTGGGTAGGAAACTTTTATATTCAATTAACCACCTAAAAACTAGAAGTGGAGCTGTGGCTCAAAATGGTACAGCACAAACCTTGAGCATAAAATCTCAAGGATAGTGCTCAGACCCTTAGTTCAAGCCCTACAACCAACCAATAACAACAACAACAATAATAAAAGCAAGCTTGGTTGTGTT
The DNA here is from genome assembly GCF_024711535.1 of Dipodomys merriami. NCBI lineage: Eukaryota > Metazoa > Chordata > Mammalia > Rodentia > Heteromyidae > Dipodomys > Dipodomys merriami. Next base: position 18,616,526 of record NW_027206512.1, on the reverse strand, counting down.
GTCAACTGGCAAAGAGGCCAGGAGCTGAACCTGTCTCTCCATTAGATTGTGAGAATGGACAATTAAAATTCTTGGGCACAGTCATAAAATGGCCTTACTCTGTTTTGCAGCTCACAAGTTTCTTTTCAGGGGTGCCAACATGTTCTACATGGTGAAATTTGAACTTGTGAGATCCAGAGGTCACTGCCCGAATGAGCAAGCATCTTCCATACATGTCCATTTTTGAAAAGCTGGCTCCAAGAACTATCTTTGATTGGATCCTAGAGGCTTTTCATGAAACAACTTAGGAATACTGCTGGTTTCAGTCCTATTTGTTCTATTCTGTTCTTCTTTCACATACTCAATTGCAAACAAGCAATGGAGTCTACCCAGTTCTACAAAACGGTAGGTCAGTAAGAGATGGCTAGTTTGTGGTTAGTTTACTGGAGTAACATGATTGAGGAAGAAGACTTCAGTTGCAAGTTGAGTACATGGCAGTTGAAAAGGAAGGAATGGCTGATTTCTTAGTTCTTTTCATTCCCTCCAGTGTGTTGCAACCCAACCATCATTTCAGATGAATACGTAGTCTCTGTTGTGTCAGTATTTCCTATAGTCTAAAATTTCCTTGTAAGAGAACCTGCTGGTTGATGGGTTTGCACTTATTCTGTTGGAGGCTACATATCATATTTACCTGTCTGTACTTAGGAACCTCACAAATTGGAATGTCCCTCTCTCTCTCTCTCTCTCTCTCTCTCTCTCTCTCTCTCTCTCTCTCTCTCTCTCTCTCTCTCTCTCTCTCTCTCTCTCTCTCTCTCTCTCTCTCTCTCTCTGTTGTATGGGGAGTGGGCTGAGAACAAAGAGCCACTTTGAAAGCAAAAGATAATGTCTAACTTGCATGCTGGAGGCGCCTTAGTTCATTCAAAGAGCAGATACTGCTTTAGTTCAGTTACAATCTAGTTCAACTACAAACCCAATTTCCCTTTTCATAACTCTCTTGTTTATTAAAATGTGAACTCTTTTCTTCATGGAAGTATTGGGGTTTAAACTAAAGGTCTTGTGCTTTCTAGATAGGTGTTTTACCTCTTGAGCCATACCCCTAGCCCATAAAGGAAACACTTGAATATTACCTTGAGCAAATTGCATAGTCTTTATATCAGTTTCCTCATCCGTAAAAATGGGTATGACACCAAATATTGTGTGAAAGTATTAAACCAGTCTGCATAAAAAAAAATACAGAGGCTGGGAAGGTGGCTCAGTGGTAGAGCGCTTGCCTTGTATGCATGAGGCCCTGAGTTCAATTCTCAGTACCACATAAGCAGAAAAAGCCAGAAGTAATGTTGTGGCCCAAGTCATAGAGCTCTAGCCTTGAGCTGAAGAGCTGAGGGACAGAGCCCATACCCAGAGTTCAGGTCCCACGACTGACAAAAACAAAACAAAACAAAACAACAACAACAAAACATGAAGATTGCCTGCAATGGAGTAATTGGGCATTCAGTAAGGTTTAGTTATAACCATTGCTTTTTATCTATATATACTATTTTTATTCTAAAATCTTTCCTTGCTAAATAATACCCCTGCAACTGTTTTCTTGGGCTTCATTTTATTTCAAATCAACAGTGTCTCTCCTCCATTGGAACTGTTTTCTTAGACCCATCTGAAACAGATTCTTATCATCAATACATTCTTTCTGATTACCTCTTTTTTTAATACTTTAAAGAGCTACATAGTTTTAAAGAAACAGTTCTGTGTGTCACCTTTCTGGCTATACTAGATGGAATCCAGTTCTGGCCTTCTGGACAGAGCTTCAGACTTCCAGGCCTGAGGAGCTCTGTTCTGCAGAAGATCACCTTCACTTTTTTTCCTTTGATTACATATTTTTATTGTTATTATAAAAGTGATCTACAAAGGGGTTACCAAGTCATAAATCAGATAATGAGTGTATTTCTTTTTGGAGACTGTTACCTCTCCCTTTGTCCTCTCCTACATTTTCCCTCTTGTCCTCACCCACAAGTTGTATAATTCATTTCCAACGTAATGTCTAGTGAGTACCACTACTGCATTTGTTCACCCTTTGTCCCACCATTTCTGTGTCCCCCCCCCACATACCCTCTCAAAGACAAATAAATGAACAAACAACAAAAAAATCTCATTTCCATTTACCTTAGTTCATTTTGATAAATATTGCTTTATATGATCAGAGGCACAGAAGCATTATATTTTTGTGTCCTTCCCTAAGTCTCATTGTGTATGAATGCCTAAAGCCCTGTATAATTTATCACGTCCCAGGATTGTCCTCACTTCTGACACCAGTCACAGTTCCTTAGTACTTCCCACACTGCTGACTGATAGACCATAAATTCAGAATCTCCACAATTTCCTCAAATTCAAAGTTCACTAGCATGTCCAAGAGTATTTCGTGAAAGTGCTATACGTTAAAACACAGATTTGTTATTGGGCTTACAGATAGGGCAAGATCTGGACAAGTTTTGTCAGTAGAGCTTCTGATCCCTTCCTCGGTGATGCCAGGGTGCGGTACCCTCTCTGTACTTCACTGTCTGAGCCACCAGGAAGCCCCTCTAAGCCTCCAGGTTTACAGTTTTAATCTGATTCATTATGTGAGCATGCTTGATTAAATTAGTTGCTACCCTATGGAGTTTCATATCCAACCTCCTTTTCTTTCCCACATCAGGCTGACTCAAAATTCTAGCTTCTAACATCATGGTTGGTCCCTCGGTGACCATCTCTCTTCTGAAGCTGTCTAAGGGTCCAGTGTAGGCCACTTCAGCAGCAGAACCAACACAATCCTGCCACTCAGGAAATTCCAAGGGCTTTTGAAAATCTGTGCCAAGAAACAGGATAAAGAGCAGATATGCTGTTAACTTTACCACACCTGTTTCCCTCACATTAAAGCAGAGTTTTCCAAACACCATATTTCTTTGTTTTATAATAAAATTATACCCACACTCAAGGAACTGGTTGTATCTTTAATGATGAGGGGAAAGGGGGAAAATGAGCTAATGTTTTGTAGTAAATAAATGCTGACAAAGAGAATAATTTGAAACCACAGGAGTTGTGTAGAAGAAAGAACCCAGATACTCTGGGCTGAGAGTGTTGCTTGGTGATAATTCTACCCTGCACAGGCCTCCAGCTTGATCACCACCTCATCCATATATATATATATATATATACACACACATATATATGTATATATACATATATTATACATAGATGTGTATAATATATGTATATATAATATATACATATATGTATTATATGTATATTTAATATACATATATAATATATAATATATATTATATAATAATATATAATATATTATAGTATATATATATAATATTATATATATTGGCCCTGGGGGTTACAGAAGTCCCTGCAGCATTGCTGAAAGCCAGAGCCTTCCACCTGTCCAGTGCCCGCTGGCAGCCTGTGAGGGCTGAAAATATATATAATATTATATAATATTATATATAATATGTACATATATGTATATTTATATATGTATATATGTGATTATATGTATATATATACATATGTATATATACTGACTGTTGATAGAAGAAAACACTGATATAAGGTAGAAACTTGTTCCCATAGTATTATGATCATGCATGGCCTTCCTTTTCCACCAGACCCTCTCTTTCCTCTGATAGCTAAGGACCCAGGAGTCTCATTTCTGCTATTCCCCCAGCAGAATGACTCTAGTGATGGAATACTCAGTATGAGATAGAAAGAGTTTAAGGGAAGCTGAAAACCTTTCAAACTCTATTCTAAGCATGAGACCAACTTTGGGCATTGGTTGAGGTTTCAGGGAGTTCGGAAAGCATTGTCTAATTTCGTATTTCTTGCTTAGACAGAAGAGATCCTACTATACTTTCTTTCCTAGTGTGTTTGTTCTTCCTGACTATGCAGATTTAAACATGTAGAGGAGGTTGCCTGAGTTCACATAGGCAGATGTGTTGTCTTCCTCTTCCTGTGGTAGATGGTCTCCCATCCACGACCTGCCACCACCCCCCTCCAGAACCTAAGATCTGGCTTCTAAACCAGCCCCCCCTCCCCCCCTCCCCTGCAACTGATTTCTCACTTCCCAAGCCTGCAACCTGATTGCAACTAGCAGTGTGAGATGCGTGCTTTACACATATCTCCTGGAGCTTCCTTAGGCAAATATTGGCCCACAGACAATTGGCTCTCTGCAGGAAGCAAAGGAAAAACAGGTTCAACCTGGATTTCAAATTGAAACATTAATGTCTCAGGGTGAAGCCTGGAAAGATATATGCTCCAACCAGAACCAGACACCAGACTTCCTAGGAATGAACGGAATGAACTTGAAGAGTTGTTCTTTGCCACTCCCTGATCCCAGTCCAGTCATGAATGGGGTCCTTCTTTCGTATTTCATCATGATAAGAGTATAAATTGTAAATCTAATGAGCAATAGATGTGTTAAATCAGAGGCAAAGATGAAGGAAAAGTTGTAAATTCAACAAGGAATGTGAATTGGGCCAAGTATAATTTCATTTTCTTAAAAATCTGGGAAGAAGTGCAAGGAAAAAGTATTAGGAAAAAAAGATAAATATTTTAGCAAACTCTACAGTAAGAAGAATACATAAGTTGCACATGAGTTAAAACAGTTAAGTCAGAAGGGCAGAGAATTCTTGTCTGTCCCTCTCTGAGGGACCAATCAGAGATGGACTCCTTCAACTTCCAGTTCTCTGATTAAATCCCTTATCTGCATCCTGGAAGTGAATTTGAATAGGAGTACAGACACCCAAGGAAACTGGTAGAAAAGTGCCATTCCTGGAGCTCTGCAAAGGCTGCTGGGAGGTGGGGGGAGCGCGCAGGAGATGGCTTTAGCGGCACTTGCTGATGGTTTGGGTTTGGAGGGAATGGAAGATGAATGGCTCACAGGAGACTCAGGTTTCTGGTGGCTCATGGTGTCAGCTGATCCAGGAATCACTGGAAAGTAGGGACGGACATCAAGACTGGAGCCAGATTGCCTGGGTTCTATTCTTGCTCTGCCACAAACTACCTACATGACCTTGAACAGTTCTCTTCAACTACGCATGCTTCCATTACCTCCCTTATAAAACAATATTATTACAAACTAAGTTAATAACAGTACCTACCTCCTAGTGTGGTTTTGAAGAATGAACGGGGAAGGTGTAAAATACTTAGGCAAATATATGTAAATACATGTCATATGTAAAATACCATGGAAATGTTCCATGGGGGAAGATATGACTTGGGAGGTAATAACAGCTTAATAGGCAAGATACTAAAACATATGGAGTAGACACGGGCTATACAAGACCTGTGCTCAAAGTCTAGGCTAAGCTGTAAATGGAGTTGTCAGCACAGGGAAACAAGCATGGAAGAAATAGCCAGCTGCAGGATTGTAAGGGGCTTTCTACCGTAGAAAGCCACTTTGCAGAGATCAGGTAAGGGGAGGTGCTGGCAGAGAATAAATGCACATCTGAATAAAGAAAGAAACCCAGGAGTGAGACCCTGTAGCAAAAAGGAGATGGGGCTGGGCAGCTTAGTAGTAAGGAACACATAACTGGGCAGGATCAAGGTTTCTTTTTTTTTTTTGTCTTTTTTTTTTAATTTTATTTTATTTTATTTGAGAACATACTGTACAGAGGGGTTACAATTACATTGGCAGGATAATGCATACATTTCTTACCAAGCATTGCAGCCTCCTCCTTTGTTTACCCTTCACCTCCCTTCCCAGCCTCCCCCCTCCCCCCCACCCAATTATACCCCCCTCCCCCCCCACACCGACATTGTAAAGCTGGTTTTGACATGACATTTTGTACTTCTCATTGTTGCAACAGGTCCACCTGAATCCTTAAACCACTTGTTTGTCCCCATCTCCTCCACATGTTATACTGACATCAAATAAAGTGGAAGCGGAGGTTACACTGTGGGGGAGGGACATACAAAGCAACAAAGAAATAATCTTAAGGTTTCTTATTATTCACGCTGTACAGAAAGCCGCATACATTGTGTTTGTCCATGCCTTCTGCTCTCTGAGCCATGCTCATCTTTCAACTCTAGCCTTCACCTCCTGTGTCATCACATTCCAGTGCTCTCCATCTGGTGAAATCACTGTGTTTACAAAAAACACTGTGTTTTTCCCTTGAGTGCGCACAAGAGCAGATCCAAACATCTCCTTCAGACCTGTGAGACAGTTTGCAAGCGGGTCAGGACGTCAGCCCTGTTGACAATTCTGATGGCTGCCACCACACCCTCTGAAAAAAAGAACAGACAGCTTGGCCCTGGGGGTTACAGAAGTCCCTGCAGCATTGCTGAAAGCCAGAGCCTTCCACCTGTCCAGTGCCCGCTGGCAGCCTGTGAGGGCTGAAAAGGCTCCTAGTATGCGCCCTGTGCTCTGGGAATCAAATCTTTACCTGTACTCTGGTATCTCATCTACCACCACATTAGCTTCCTAGGGCTTCCAAGAATGTAATCTCAGCCATTCAAGAGGCTGAGACTCAGAGGATCAGGGCTTAAAAACCAGCTTGGGCAGAAAAATCTGTGAGACTCCATCTTCAATTAACCAGCAAAAAGCTGGACTGTAGGTGTGACTCAAGTGGTAGAGCAAAAACTGTAAGCAAAAAAAGCCCAGCAAACATGAAACTCTTGAGTTCAAGGGTTGGTACTAAGAAATATTTCCGAGTTCTGGAAGGTAGAATCCTGAATCAAGGTGTCTGTCCCCCAGAAATTTGTGTGGGAGTTTTTCCTTGCTCTTCCTGGCTTCTGACATTTTGCCAGTCTAGGGAAGTGAGAAGAACCCCCATAGGTTAATCAAATCATTGGAACTTACACTGTTTCAAAAGCCAGAATAGGAAGAGAAAACAACAGAAGTTGATTAAAATGTGTTTTTCATATTCTAGGAAACACCTAGAATATGAGTAGGTCTCAAAGGGATGACATTGAATTCCAACTTACACTGCACCTTCAATGAACAATAGTAATAAAATTTGGGGCCAGTAACAAGACAAAGGAAAAGACAACATGAGACTCTAAAAGAAGCAGTTTAAGGAGGGGAAAGCAGGTATTTGCAGTTAAAGTAACTCAGCATAAAGTCACCTTGCTAGGAGGAATTCCTCCAGTCTCTCACTCCAAACTGAAAAGGATCTCAAGTTGTCTTCAGTGGTTAAGCTTTGTTTTCACCAGGGTAGGATAGGATAGGATACTCTCTTGTAGCCTTTTCAATGGATTAATTTGCTTTAACTACCCATAGTTCTTCCTATTTGGGGAAGGTCCTTCTCTCTCCCACACTGACAATCCTTGGTTGGCTTCTGGTCTGTCTTTATTCTCTGTGTTTATCTCTATCTTCACAGGACTGTCTTCTTAGCAGGACACCAATCATCTTGGATTAGAGTCCTACTCTACTGCATTATGACCTCAACCCAATTAACTATATCTGAAATAAGTCTGTATCCAAATCAGACTGGTGCTTGTGATTAGGGTGTTGAGTGTATGTATGTCCTTTGGGAATTCCATCTGTGCTACTTGCCTCACTTAACTATATCATTTCAGGGCCTCTTCCTTTGATTCTGAAGGCTACTTTATACTTGAAGAATTGAACAAGAAATCTTATATTTCCTAAATTTTTGTTGCTTTACTTTTTGAAATCCACTCCATTTTCTTCCTTGTATGATAAAGCTTCATGACCCAAGAGAATGTCTTGTCATGTCATTGAGCAGAGAATGATCACTTCTGTCTGGCTCTTTGAGAGCCTGTGTCTAAATGGTTTTATCCCAGGCTTTCATGTGAAGCCTTAATTCTTTGTTACGTTTCTGGGGTTTATGCAGTGATAACTGATGTGGCTTTGCCTCATCTCCAGAATGCACCTGCACTTGCTGCTCCTTTTGCTCTGTAGTATTGGGCTGCAGTTATGTCTGTTAACAGAGTTGGTACCTTGACTTTCTCCTTCATTCATTCTTCTGAATACAAACATTCAGTTTCTTGTAAATTCAGAACATGAAGAAGTAGGTACAACTCTGTGTGTGTGTGTGTGTGTGTGTGTGTGTGTGTGTGTGTGTGTGTGTGTGTGTGTAGGGCAGAGTAGCCTCTCAAAGTGGCAACAGACAGTGCCTCAGTGCCACCTTATACAGATCAGTGGCTTCAAAATACCACATTCTGTAGCTGACCTCCAAAGTGCCATTTTGAAAAATTATATTGGCACAAAGAAGATGGTTCAAATGAGATGCAGCCTACACTAGAGATCAGGAGCAAAGACTGATAAGACAGATGACTTACTGATCGTGCAGGTCTGGGCCAGTTTCTTAAGCATCAGTTTAATCATCTGTGAAGAGGATGAATTGTATCCACTTTATATATTTACTGTGAGTACCAAATAAGCAAATGCAGAAAATGTGCTTAGCACAGTTGTTAGCAGAATAGCAGTGATTGTTTTGACTATAAACACCTCTTCCTATTTTCTCTCCTTTATTTAGACATTTCCTGCCTTAATGTATTTTCCAACTGGTTCAGCATAATTTTCCTTTTGGAGACACCTAAAGACCAAGTTTGCAAAAAAGAAAACAACTCAATGTGTTAAAGGATATAGATGGGAATAATATATAATATATAACTATATAATATATACTATTCAATATGAATAGTATATGTAGCATATATTATATTATAATGTATATATTAGCAAAAGATTTATGTGCTGTCCTACACTAGCTTTCATGCTAAGTTAGGGTTCTGGGATACTGGAAAGGAACTCAGCCAAGTACTGAATGGTGAGGTAAATGGCAAGCAGTCAGCCTGCAATGAGTCAGGCGATGCATACAGCTCCACTTGGCTATAAAAATGGCAACATTCCTGAAACAGTGAGCTCATCACCAAATTCTTCCTTCCACACCCAGGAAAGAATCTATGACTTTTTTTGCTCATTTTTTGCTTTGGTTTTCTAAGCAGCTGAGGATGAAATGGAGCAATGGTTCTTAAATTGTTAAGACAGATACCTTGTCCAAACAGATTCCAAATCCCCCGCCCATGGTTGCTAACTGAGTTAGAAGCGCATAGGCTCTGAGAAAAGTTCCAGATGATTATGATGAGATAGGTTCAGGAACCTATGATTATTGTGGGATAGTGATACTTAACTAAAGTCACAAACACATCTTAACCTTCACAAGGCACATTGTCATTATCATGGCCTATAAAGCATGAACTCTACAAACTTTCACAGTACAGCTATTTATTCCAAATTGGGTGATATATACATTTCTTTCCTTTTGCTTAGTGTAAGCTGTTCCCTCCTTCTCTCTCATTCCCTCCCTCCCATTGCAGCCCTTGAGTTGTTTAGTTCACTTTCATCAATGTCCAGTGCAGCTGATGGCCCCCTCTGCTGTATTTTTTCCAGTTTCCCTCTGATTCTGTGCCCTCCTCCTAGCTTCCCTCAGATGTGCATATGTATAAACCATAGGTGGGGTCAAAAGCATACAGTCATGTAAAAATGATATGACAAATTGAGAAGAGGTCCTTTGTTTCCTGCGTCCTGTTTACTTTGTCATATCTCATTGCATTTTGAATTTAACATCTGCATATCAGGGAGACCATGTGCCATTTGTCTCTCTGATCTTGGCTTATTTCACTCAACATGATTTCCTTCCATTTTAAACATGGAAATACTTAATCACTTTGTTGTCTTGCATGTATTAGAGTAAAATAATTCTATTAATTATTTTTATGGTAAGATCTTTTCTAAACTATATTGATATTTCTCACAGACATTGGCAACTAAGTCTATTTAATGAATACTGTCATACTGTTCATTTAAGTAACTGAAGTAATTTTAAATATTTCTCTAGAACTCTACTTCAGAACTTTCATATGCTGGGCTAGATCTACAGCTCAATAGTAAAAATGTTTGCCTGCTATTCATTCAGTCCTGGGTTCGATTCCTACCATCACAAAACAAATAACTAAATAAGATACAATAAAAAATAAACTCCCATTTTCCTCTTTCAAGTTGGTATATGGCGGGGGGTGGGGGTAATGCATGTGTGTAGTTTTCTTCTGCTTTCAATTGAACAAGTTGTTTCTCTTTATCTAACTCTTGTTAGACAGAAAATTGCGTAATGGGTCAGGAATTTCATCCTGATTTAATTTGCACACTAGAATAACAGCGTATTTTGATTCGTAGGTGTCAGAGGGCAGTGTAAAGGTCATGGCTAGAATGCAAACCCCGGGCTTTCATAACCCATGAATAATCAGAATCTGAGCACAATTTTAGTTTCTTATGTTCAGAATCAGCTGAGGCAAACATCTGCATAGTATAGAATCATGTGGAGAGCTCCTAAAATGTGTAGAATCCAGAAGCTGGTCTATAAGAATATGATTCAAAGTGTATCCTATTCTGGGTAGGACCTGTCATGCATTTTATAGTATTGCCCTAGAAGGGGCTGAACCTATATTTCAAGAAACATCGAGTGGACTAAAACTGTCTACACTGGATTAAATTCAGACTCTGCTGGTTAACTAGCTGTGTGGACTTGGAACAAATTCTCCAATCTTAAACTGATGTGCTGTTTACATGAAAGACTTACTGTATGTATCCAGGGCTTCTGTGTTGCTGTAGTTAATGTATAAAGTGTCTGATAGAGTACTGGCCTTGAAGCATGAAATGTTTAACAGTGATCCTTTTAGAATGCCAGAGATGGACAATGGATAGATAAAAGAAACATAAAAGCTCGTAGGTAGAGAGAATTTAAATGAAGCCAGCTGGCTCTGCAATTTTAAAAAAATATTTATTAAGCAGTGGAGCTAGAAAATTCTCCAAAGATTATGTTAAAGCGGTTGATTTCTTATTGGTGTCTTTTGATCTCATACATGCATCACTAGTTTCTAATGTGATATAATGTTTTTAAGATTTAAAACTGTTTTGAGTACTTTCAGATTAAACAAATGGGGCTGGGAAGGTGGCTCAGTGGTAGAGCGCTTGCCTTGCATACCTGAGGCCCAGGGTTCAATTCCTCAGCACCACATAAGCAAAAAGAAAAAAGCCGGAAGTGGCGCTGTGGCTCAAGTGGTAGAGCGCTAGCCTTGAGCTAAAGAGCTGAGGGACAGCTCCCAGACCCAGAGTTCAGGCCGCACAACTGGACCCCCCCCCCAAAAAAAGATTAAACAAATGTTTGACTATAGTGAAATAAATTTTTCAATGCAAACTACTGAAATAATACACCATCATTTTTACTGAACCAGACCATTAATTTCCCATTCCCTTTAATTTGACAAGACAATGTCCTTTCATGAAAATATTAAACACTTCAGAAGAGCCTAAATGAAGGCACATTCATACAAGACAGCGAGCCAACATAATTCGGTAACTGCATAGGAAAATCCTATCTGAACAAAAATAATTTTCCTATAAAGACAAACTTTTTCTCAAAGGGTTAAAAATATACCAGGTAAGTACATGTATACATTGATTTTTCTCACCACCTTTCTGACTGCCCTTCTAATAGTTTCTTAAGCAATTTTAGAATACTTTGTTGTTTTGGTAGTACAATCTTTCCCAGCTCTACTGACATGTTTCTAATTTATGTGCTTAAAATTAGTAGCCTGGCATTTTTTATTTTTATTTATTTTATTTTTATTTGCATGCTTTTCCTGAAGATCTACGATATCAGTGAAGCTTTGAAAAAGGAATTTATCAGGCACAATTGCATCTGCATTAAACAAAGAGTAAGAACAGACAATCCTAATAGGGTTTTCATTTATGGATCCTTTAGTGTAGGATTCCCCAAGGATGGTGTTGAACATTAATTAAACGTCTTGAAGTCTGCAAACCACAATTACTTCTGTGTGTGGTTTAGTAAAAAGCCTTGAATAATCACCAAGAACAAAGGGAATGCCAAAATTTCAGCTTTCTTGTTGTTTTTATGTAGACGCTACTTTAAAGCAAGTCTTCACTCATCAGGATTGACCCAAGTCAGGCTGAGATCTGATGATCAAGGTTTGAAGGTAGCTCAGGCAGATAAATCATTGAGATTCTTACTTCCAACTATCCAGCAAAAAGCCTGAGGTAGAAAAACCCAAGGAAAAGTGTGAAGTCCTGAGTTTAAAATCCCAGGGCCTGCACCAAAAAAAAAAAAAAAAAGATTGACCAAAAAATTGACTCAAGTTATTGCTCTACAGAAGCAATGATTTATATTTTTGATTGATACACAAAAGAAAAAAAGAGAGGCTTTATGACGCATTTGATAGAAGTTATAATATCTGCAGGTCTCAGGAGAAGAGACTCTTGAGACACCAAAAGATGTACAAATTATGCATCTGTCACATGTCCCCACAAGCATCTAAAAATACATATATGGATAAGCCATCCTTTGATACCTTTAGCATCTTAAACACAGTATACAGTTGTTTCAATCATCCATTCCAGTGTTCCATCAGCGCAATACTTTCTGTGTAGTAAGTGAAAGGTTCACATAATCATTTGTCCTAGCTCACTGTAGCACTGTATGCTCAGAAAAATGAGTTTCATCATCAAATAAAATGCAAGCACAAGGACCAAATGGAAATAATATGTTGTGCTCTGTGCCGTGAAAATATGTCTTTAAAAACACATTTGCTCCAGGTACTTGATATACAAATCCAGTTCTGATGGAATACCACCCAGCACTGTGGGTTGTGTGTGAATGTCACATATCTAATTCCATCTTGTAGGAAGGCAACCTGGGGTTATGCTCCATCTCATGCTCCTGTTGACAAACAGAGCAATTATTTAGTGACATTGTGAGTCTCTAAAGACAATAAAATTTTAAAACAGAGCATTTTTTCATAATTTCAAGAACTTGACCACACACAAAAAATATTTAATTATTTTTAAAGACTATGCATATTTAATGTGAATAAAGTTATCATTTGGAACTAGTGTGATTTCTTTTTCAATTATTTCCTCCTAGGTTGGGCACCGAGGAACAATTCGAGACTATCCAGGCTTTAGCCCATCTGTGGATGCTGAAGCCGTTCGTAAGGCAATCAGAGGAATTGGTGAGTGATGGACTGGGATTCCTTTTTCATATTGGAGAAAATAGGAAAGTCACCCTCTGTATGTACTTGAAGTTGTTCTGCCCAAATTTGCCTGCTCAATTAGAGAAATTGTCAGGACTTTTTTCAAAGTGTAAAACAATGAGAACAATATAAAAAAACTAGTTGTATTAAATATAATATTTGACATATTGTCTTCATGTTAAACACTACTATCTCCACTGATGATACCAACAATCATTACCATGATAATCACCATCATCATCATCATGATCATCACTATTACCTTCATTGTCACCATTACAGTCATCCTGATCGCCATCACCACCAACACCATCATCGTAATCCATCGTTCCAGATAGAATACTTGTCATTTCTCTTTAGATTTCATTCCCACCCACTGCCTAGAGAAAAATCACCATCCTAAATTAGCATTTATTCCCATGAACCTGTCAGAACCAGAACTACATATTCATTTGCATAGCCTCAGCCAGTATAAAATGGAATTATACTATACATTCTTCTGCCATTTGTTTTTATCCTTGAACATAATGTCTTTGAGATTTATCCATGTTGACATGTTTAGCTCTAGTCCATTAATTTTAACTGCATAGTAGTCTATTGCATACTGCATCATAAAGTGGGAACATTGATGAAACATTTAAATTGCCTACAATTCTTTTCTATTACAATATAAAAATACTGCAGTGAATATTCCTGCTAATGTTTCATTTGTGCACATTTGCCAGCATTTCTGCCAGAATATGACAAGAAGTGGAATTTCCCAGTGGAAGAGGAGGCTTATTTTCAAATTCACTAAAATTTTGCCTAACTGCTCTCCAAAATGGAAATTGGCATTCCTTCCAGCAATGTAGGGGACTTCTCCTGCTCTGTATATTCCATATACTTGCTTAGATTTTCCAATTGACTGGGTCTAAAATTGTCTCTCAGACTCTGTATATTTTTTGCTCTTTCTTCTTCTGTATCCCTGACTGGTGATGAAGTTAAGTATCCTTATGTATTTGCTTCCTCTTTCAGTGTATATTACTTAATCTGCTTCATGTATTTTATCCTTTATTATTCCAACAGGGTTGTCTTCTTCATGATTGGGAAGAGGGGGTTTGTCTGTTTGTTTTGTCTTTTCACTAATTTCTGCATACAAATCTCTTTTATAATTTCATTCCATGGAGAGATCTTCTCCAAGTTTTTTTTTAACATCTAAAGAATTGGCCCAGTTACCTTTTACTTACAAACAGGTGGTTACATATGTAAGTGTGAAAGCTAGAGAGATGTGGACCTGAGATAGGCATATATATCTGAGGCTCAGAAATTTGGATCACTTAGAAGCCATGTGATATTAGCAAGTGAAACAAGCTCTCTAAGGGTTAATGATTTCATCTTTAGAACAGTTTAGTTCTGTCTGATGCTAGAGGCCCTGTGCTTATTAGTTATAATAAGAAAGAAAAAGATGCCCACATAGTAGGTTCTTACTAAATATGAGGTCCTGTTATTTTGAAGGAAAAAGATCTGGATGTCAGGAATAGGGATAAAACCACATGGTGGCTCACACCTGTAGTTACAGCTATTCGGGAAGCTAAGAGCAGGAGGATCATGGTTCAAGACCAGAATAGGCAAAAGGTTCACAAGATTTCATGTCAACTAATAAAAAGTTGTATGTGATTGTTATGCATCTGTCTTATAAGGTACTCCAGAAGCATAAACAGAAAAATTGCAGGACAATGTTGACAAAAACCAAGACCCAAGCTGGGTGCTGGTGGCTCACGCCTGTAATCCTAGCTACTCAGGAGGCTGAGATCTGAGCATCACAGTTCAAAGCCAGCCCGGGCAGGAAAGTCCGTAAGATTCATCTCCAATAAACTAGAAGTAGTGCTGTGGCTCAAGTGGTAGAGTACGAGCCTTGAGCTGAAGAACTGAGTGCCCAGGACAGTGCCCAGGCCCAGAGTTCAAACTCCATGACTGACAAAACAAAACACCAAGACCCAATTTTAAAAATATAACAAAAACAGAAAGGGCTGTGTGTGGCTCAAGTAGCAAAGCACCTGCCTGACAAGCAAAAGACCCTGAGATCAAATCTGAGGACTGAATTATAAAACAAAAAACAAAACAAAATAAAACAAAAAAACAGAAAGAATGTAGGTAAGAGGTAAGAGGCAGTAGTAAGACATTCCTGAACCTCATAAGGTGAAGCAGAAAGTTCTTTTGTGTTCCTCTCTATGTCAGTTCTATACAAAGGAGGAGCTTTTTCTATTCTCAAAAAAAAAAAAAAAGGTAAAGTTTTGATTTCCTTTTCCAACCTAATGAGAAGTTGGAAATTAAAAATTAAAATCCCTACATTTCTGCATTGGCATTTTTTGTTGTTGTTGTTCAGTACAGAAACTGGCATTGCTGGGTTAATGATGAATAAAATATTTTTTTGTTTCACATAGGAACGGATGAGAAAACGCTCATCAGCATTCTAACTGAGAGATCAAATGCACAGCGACAACTGATTGCCAAGGAATATCAAGCAGCGTATGAGAAGGTATGGTTCAGTTTAACAGGATGGGTAGTCAAGTCCCTATTATGCCATGGTCACTGTTACATGACTTAGAGCTATAGCTTCAGTTCACTGGGACAGATGACACCTGTGTATCCAGCTGTGGATCTGGAATCCTACTCCTGGTTTGCCCTCTAACTGGCTGAATACACTTGGGTTTCTGTTTCTGTAGAATATAGAAAGTTGCCTTAAGTCAGTCATCCTAAATCAGGAATGAGTTTGCTCCCCCCTGGACCCTTGGCTTGAATGGAGAAATTTTGGTGATCATAAATAAGATAGGGGAGGGTTAGGATCATTTGTAGTCTCTAGTGGGTGGTGGCCAGGGATGCAGCTAAACATTGTCCACAGCTCAGGACAGCCTCACAGCCTGACCTGATAAATCCTTTCTCACATGATCCTTAAATTTTGTCTAATTTTAATGGAGTTATGGGAGCACACCTTTAATCCCAGCTGCCTGTGAGGTAGAGACAGGAGGATCATGGTTTGAGGCCAGTCCAGGCAGTAAGCTCAAGATCTTAACTCCAAAACACACAAAAGCAAAAGGATTTGGGTGATTCAAGTGTTAGAGTAAGACCCTGAGTGTCATCGGGGAGGGAGAGGAGAATAAAAGGAAGGGAAGGAGGGAAGAAGGAAGGAATCAAATTATGTAATTATAGGATTTGTCATTCAAAGGAAAAGCACTAACCACATAAGAACAAATAAGACTTGGTCTTACACAAGTTGTTCATTCATCAGGTATTTGTCATGTACTATGTCAGGAGCCATCCGAGACCCTGGAGATTCAGTAGTATATAAAGCAGTTTCTCTGTTCCCCCATGGTACTAAACTACTATTAGCAAACTAATCATTTTTTAAAAGCCCAGATATTGAAAAGTGTTATGAAAATGAGGTGATCCGGCTAGAGGCTGACTGGTGACTGACCCTTGGGAAGATGATGAAGAGGTGTTAGTGACAGGTTGCTGGCTGACCCTGAGCTAAGAGTAAACAATACTAGATTCTCCTGTGCTAGTCTGGGCATGAAGAGCAATGCTGCTGTCACAGGGTAGAGAAAATGCAAATGTCCTGCAGCAGTAACCAGCTGGGCATACAAAAGAGACAGCATTCCAATATGACACAATGTGGAGGTGAACGGAGCAAAGGCAGAGGAGAGATGCGCTAGAGGATTCTGGGCCTTGTGTCTTTTTATTTTTGAGATAGGGTTTTGCTATGTTGTCCAGGCTTGCTCAAATGATCCTCCCACTTCAGTCTTCCAAGTATGTGAGACAACAGTGGGTTTTATTCATTATGAACCTTTTTCTAGCTATATTGTCCATTGTGACCTCAAATTCCTGGATTCAATTGCTTGTTCTACCTTATCCAACAAATGCTGGGACTACCGGTATGTGCCATGGTGATCATCTTGGGCTTTGGGTCTTGGTACAGAGTTTAGACTTTAAGGACAATGGAGACTTATTGGAAATTTGCAAGCAGAAGGACAATACAATGTGATTTTTTTATTTGTAAAATATTATTACAGTGATTAGGATTTTGCTCAGTGTACCTGGTAGGATATATTTTAAGATACTTTTCTAGCATGTTTGAAGCCTTACTTGATGGAACATAAGTTCCATCTGACAAGAGAGGTAAGGGGCTAAGGATTATATCCAACTTACCTTTGAGAAGCAGGTACCTGTAAATATGTGTTGAATTGACCAAGCTGGGCAACACATTCACTTATAGGGGACATGAATAATCCATTAACCTCCATGGTCAGGGGCTGCAAAATAAAAAGAGGAAGAAATTTCAATGTAAAGGGTAAGAACCATTTCTCATGGTGGGATAGAATAAGAACATGTGAAATAAGATGCAAAGTCTTGGAGACAGATGATAGTGCAGTTTAGCATGTAAAGAGGGAATAAACACTGTAGTGATTGAAGCAGAGCTACCAACACTTGGCTGGGTTCCATCTGTTTCAGCAGGAACTTGACCCTGCTGTGGCCCTAATAGAGCGGTGGGGGGGGTAGGGGGTGGGGAGGTGGGTGGTCTGTGTCAGCATGGCACTGTGGGAGGCTGGCAGCCTCAGTATCAGGGTCGAACATAATCAGGGCTAGGGAAAAAAAGTATTATTCAGTATCATCCCTTTAACTATTGGTAATAGAAACCATGTTACCTAGCTGAAGGCTGAAGAGATGATCTGTGCTTAGGTAATACGTAAACACAATTCCTAAGTACAATGCCAATAAGGATTCCCTCCCACTGTTGCATCTAGGGCTGCCTTGGCAGTCATTACCAAAAAATCTACTTCCCACATCTCCTAGTTCATCACTCTCACCAGAGAAAAGTGACCAGCCACTGCCCTACTGTCTTCTTGCATTTTGGAGTTCACTGGAGTCTCTCAGAAGCAGGATACCCAGCAATCCAGCAGCCATAGGGGTGCTGGGTATGAATTGTACAGTTCCTCCCTCCTCTTCTTCTTCCCTAGTCACCGCCCAACTGAGGCAAAAGAAGGAAAGATTAGGCAGACAGAGAGAGAAGGAGATCATGTCCTCTCTTCTTCTTAAGAGTGGGAGACCCCCCTCTCCCTGAAGACCCTAGGAAAACCAGGATAAGCTCTGAGAAAAGCCACACCTCTGAGGACCCTGGATCAGCCTCACACATAAGACTGGCACCCTCCCTTGGAGTGAGAGGGACATTGTCTCAGCCAGATGCCAGAATAGTGGAAATTCACACAAAAGGGCCATAAAAGAGGGACCCCCTATGAGTCTGCATCAGGTTGCTGATTTCTTGCCTACTTCTCACTCTCTTGCCCCAAGAACTCTGCAGTCTCTCCCCTTCCCCTCCTGCCCCGCCCCACCTCTTCCTTGCCCAGGAAGCAAGTAGACAAGATCTCATATGGCAGAAAGCCACCCTCCCAGCAAGGAGGCTTGGTTGGGGACTTGTATCAACCCACCCATAGCTAAGTGGCTTTCTTCAGTTTCCCTGGATCCTTACTCTCACTTTCCTGACTTGTAATTCTTTATTGGGTGAAGGAATCCTTAGAGAATGTCATAATCATTGAGAATGCAGGAAATGTGATTTTTAATGCTTTTATTAGTTATGATATTAATTTTGTGTACATGTGGTATACAATGTGGTAATTTGATAGATATATACTGATCAAATTGGGGTAGGGGAAATTTTAATATACTCTTCTGACACCATCGTGCCCATACAGAAATCCTCCCCTTCTTCCCTCCCTCCCTCTCTGTCTCTGTCTGTTTATCTCTATCTCTTTCTTATATCTGGTCCTGGGGCTTGAACTCAGGGCACTGTCCCTGAGCCTTTCCTGTTCAAGGCTAGTGTTCTACCACTTGAGCCACAGCTCCACTTCTGGCTTTTTTTTGGTGGTTAATTAGAGATAAGACCTTATGGACTTTTCTGCCCAGGCTGACTTCAAACTGCAATCCTCAGATCTCAGCCTTCTGAATAGCTAAGATCACAGGCATGAGCCACTGATACCCAGCTCTTTTGATTTTCTTTTAAAAAATCTTCTCTAAAACAACATTTTAGAAGTAATCAAAAAATATAGATTCATATCCAAGAAATGCTTTCAACACCTCTGTTTCTTTCTGTGGATGGGTATATTTTCATTTGATTTTGGTACTTAGGCTCATTATTCACGAGAAGAATATAAAGAAAAGTATTTCACAAATTCCTCCTTGGGGTTTTATTTTAGGAGCTGAAAGATGATTTGAAGGGCGATCTCTCTGGCAACTTTAAATATATCATGGTGGCTCTTGTAACTCCACCAGCCGTGTTTGATGCGAAGCAGCTAAAGAAATCCATGAAGGTATGCGCCCTGAACAGGCTGGTCTTCCCTTGGATTTGACTGTAATCAAAAACAGGAGCTCTCTTCCAGTCATGCTTGGTGGACTTGGGTGCCATCTTGGTCATGCTCTTCTGTGGTAGGATGAACCTGAAAAGGGACAGCTGTGGAAGTTTTAGCTCAGATATTTCTGGGTTAAAATGATGTTTCAGATCTTTAATTTGCTTTCTTTTTCTTTTTTAATTTAATTTTATTGTAAAGGTCATATACAGAGGGGTTACAGTTAGATAAGTAAGGTAATGAGTACATTTCTTGTTGAACATTGTTACCTCTCCCTCGTTTTCACTCACTTTCTCTCTCTCGTGTGTGTGTGTGTGTGTGTGTGTGTGTGTGTGTGTGTGTGTGTGTGTGTCTGCCAGTCCTAGGGCTTGAACACAGGGCTTAGGAATTGGCCCTGAGCATTTTTTTTTTTTTTTGCTTAAGGCTAGTGATCTACCACTTGACCAACAGCTTCACTTCTGGCATTTTTGGTAATAAATTGAAGATAAGAGTTGCAGAGACTTTCCTGCCCAAGTTGGCTTTAAACGGCTAACCTCAGATCTCAGCCTCCTGAGTAGCTAGGAGTACAGGCATGACTCATCATACGTGGCTCATGTGCTTTTATTTATTTATTTATTTATTTATTTATTTATTTATTTATTTGGGGGAGGGTCTGGTCGTGAGGCCTGAACTCTGGGCCTGGGCACTGTCCCTCAGCTCTTCAGCTCAAGGCTAGTGCTCTACCACTTGAGCCACAGCACCACTCCCGGATTTTTACTTTTTGCTTATGTGGTGCTGAGGAATCGAATCAGGGCCTCATGCATGCAAGGCAAGCACTCTACCACTGAGCCACCTTCCCAGCCCCTACTTGTTTGCTTTTTTAACAGGACCAAATTCTCTATTGCATCATTATTGAAAGTGAATAGCACCATCCTAGCCCCCTTGCTTAGGCTGAAAGCCTCGTTTTATCCATTTAACCTGTCAGCAAGTCCATTAACTGTACCCCAAAATTAACTGTTCCCACTCTATTGTGATGTTCATACCAATATCTAGAAGTATGGTAGTGCATCCTTGTGCTTTTGTTCACCTGAATGTAGATGTAGTTGAGAATCTATAGGTCAATCCTTAAGCTCAGCACTATTCTGGAGTTTTAAGCATAGATAGCCAAACTTTGGCATTCTTTTCAGACTACTGACCTTGTGTCACCCCCACCATGTGTCCTATGTACTGAACAACTTCCAGCATCACCAATGTCACCACAGAATGGTCCCTATTGCTTCACTGTTTCTTTGGAGTCACATCATTAAGATACTTGGTAGCTTTCCAGACATATGCCTACAAAAGAGAGCCATGGCTATTGTTAAAGTAAACCCAAAAGACTTGAACCTCTTGATCTATATGGCTGTGTGGGTTTTCTGGGTCAAGTAATAACAAACTCTTTCACAGATCATGTCAGGTCACTTAAAGGAAGAGCCAGACATTTTTCTCGTTTCTTCTGTTTTGTGTTGTTGGGAAGGAACCCATGGCCTTGCAAATGGTAGGCAAGCAGAAGCACTCTACCACAGAACTATATCCTCAGTGCAATTCTTATGTTTTTAAATTATATATAAAATAGACTTTGGGTTTTTTCTTTTTCTTTACATTTTTTGCCCATTTATTTACTTGCTTTTAAAACAATCTGACTAAAAAGGAAACCTCCATCCCATTCTGCACATTCTGATGCTAGAACTGGGTCTTAAATGAAGTTAGTTTATAACATCTTTATTGAGAAGAAGGTGGGAGAGGAGGTATATAAGTTTGAGCTATAAGCCAGATTCTATTTGCCCCACAATCAGAAATAGGAATCATTTTATTGATTATGGAAAAAGCATGGCAAAACTGATTCAAATGTATAAGAGATATGCTGTGAGAAACACCAGTGAAGATCAAAGAGGACACAGAATGGAAGGTGGATGAGCTTCAGACTACACAACAATTCTGACATCTAGGAGAGAGGAGGAAGAACAAGCAGATTCAGATAGGAAAAGCCTCAGTGAACAGAGCAGCTCCGAGAAAGGCTTGCCAGGCTGACGGCTGTTCGTGAGTGGTATTGGTCCTTCTGTGCTGGGCAGAAATAGCCTACCTTCAAGAACTCTGCTGCACTCACTCATTAGCCAAGAGCATCCTGGGGAGAGAATATCCTCAGTGGAGTTGAGCAGATCTGGAGGTGTACCAGTCAGAAGCTGTTGATCAACTACATTCTTGGAAGCAGGTAGTCTTGAAGTAAAATGTGAACACCATGCCTCTATGGCTTCTGTGTGGGGAGGGGTTAGCAGGTATGGTGGACATGAAAGTCACCAATCAGTATTATAAGATGTTCTATATATACAAAAGAAATCCAGAGTAAGCAGTCCAGGACTGAATGTGGTGGCATCACCATTATCAATCTTAAAGCTCTAGCCCATGGTTGCCACTTGTTGATTAAAGCCATTGCAACTCCATACCAGAATAAAAGACAAATCAAGTTTCATCCTCTTTGTGGACACTCCTAGTACAAGCACATGAGACTTCTACATGTATTGCTTTGGTCAGAATTTAGTTATATAGATAAGCTTTGGTATAAAGGAAGCTGAGACATTGCTCTTTATTTAATTAGGTGCTTAGTTAAATTTTCAATGTCTATAACTAAACAAGGACTACAAAAGAAATTTCTGGCAACCAGAAATCCCTGTCAGAGGGACAAAACTCAATCTCTGTTCATGTCTTTCCTTGGCCTCGTTTGATCAAGTCCTAATGTACACACCCTCTCTTGTGATTCACTGATACTAGTATAAACAAGGCCACAGGGCAACTAGTTCCCAAGCCAGCTAGGTCCCTAGCACACATCACTGAGGAGTTGAAAACTTCCATGTACGAAGAGGATGATTCATGATGACCCCCACAATCTGTGGTGCCAGGATGAACTTTCATTCAAAAACATTGCTAAGCATATTGGGATTAATCCTATCAAATTGTCACTTCTGATCTTTAGTGACAAAGGTTTTTTCTTCCTTTATATTCTTTCTTCTTAGAATTATTCAGTTGTTTTTTTTTGTACCAGAGAAGAAAACTTCTTGCAGAATTTGATGTCAGTTTACTCTAGCTGACTCATGTTATTTTAATCCTGGAATGCATGGGAAATTGGAAATCTGCTATAGAGCAATGTGAGATCTTATATTGATTTACTCAAAACTGTTCTTTCATCTGTATAAAATAAGATATTAAGACTGAAAGGCATGAAATTAAGTTTTTTTAAGTGTCCTAAAAATTAGAATTCCTTTCCCTTTCTAGGGCACTGGAACAGATGAAGATACCTTGATTGAAATCTTAACTACCAGGACAAGCAGGCAAATAAAGGAGATCTCGCAAGCCTATTATACAGGTAATCCCATTTTCTGCTTACCTTTACAACTATCCACACACATATGAGCCAAATAGATGTTCTCAGCATTCTTCCAATTTCTTCACAAGACATTTCAAAAAAGCAAGAGTTACAAGAAAAGGTTGCATTCTAAATGGCATGTGGCTTTTTGGAGAAAATTAGGATGTGATCTGAGCCAGAAATTACAGCTACTATGGATTTGCTCTCAGCAATCGCTTAATTGAATCAACCATTTTAATCACTGTAAGAGACTCAAATCATTGTGTACTTCTATATGTTAAAAACCACTGAAAGTAAACTTGTGATTTTTTAGCATGTGAAATTAGATGAGATATTCAAGAGGTGTGGTGAGCAAGTGAATCTAATGTAATTAGCTGAAGTCCTAAAGGTCTGTTAGATGTGTAAAAATCATAAAGTCCTTACAATGCTATTCTGACTCTACCCAGTGTGACTTCACTTGTTAATTACAGTCTTCATCAGACTGCTCTTACTTTAGATACCAGTCCACAAGTTCACTTGTTTCCAGGCTGCACATGTGGTTAACCAATTGATTACAAATCCCAGGGTTTGGCTGCCCTCTCATGTTCAATGGTTGAGTGGAATGACTTGCAGAACTCACCATAGTGCTGTACTTGCAAATATAGTTCTATTATGAAGGATATCAGTCAGGGTCAACCAATGAAGACAGAGGTCTGGGAAAGTTCAAGTCAAGTCTGAAGTTTCTGGTCCCATGGATGTATTACTAGGCAAGAAATGCACACAATCACTGCTATCTATACTTTTTATTGGGGTTTCATTCCACAGACATGATTAATTGAATCCTTGTCCATGTGGCTGAATTTAGTCTGCAGTTACCTCCATCCCCAGAGATCTAGTCTTTCTGAGGTAACTGCCCTGAATTCTAAGGTATGTTTTAGCATAAACTCAGAAAAATATCACAAATATGAAAGACTAGCTAGATGCTGATGGCTCCTGCCTATAATCCTAGCTAGTCAGGAAGCTGAGATCTGAGAACTGTGGTTCAAAGCCAGCCTAGGCAGGAAAGTCCAGAAGTGGAACTGTAGCTCAAAATGATAAAGCACTAACCTTGAGTGAAAGAGATCAGGGACATTGTCCAGGGCCTGAGTTCAAGCACGAGGCCCCATGACCAATAAACAAACTAACAACAACAACAACAACAAAAACCTTGGAAAATTCTAAGGATTTCCTCTATAGATCAAGGGAAAAAATGCCAGCTCAATTCTTTAATAGAAAATAGCCTTTTATTACTCTTGCAAGGTTCCTAAAGGGATCTATGGTTTCTAAATTTGTGTCCCTAGAAGTCAATTTTGCATACGATAGCTTTTGTAGTAGAAGAGGCCTAAAGAAAGAGTCTGCTGGGCTCCAGATGGGTATTTGAGAGGATAATTTGGGAAATTCTCATTAAAAAGTAAATACCTATTAATGAAAGTCACTATTTTGTTATTGCTACACTCATGATCTAGTAAGAAAAAAATTGAAACAGCACTAGGTTTTTTAATGGAAAGAATTTAATATAGTAAATTGCTTCAATTATATTTTGGGGCCTAAAAGGACAAAAACAGAACAGAGGGATAATAGAGCATCTAAACCCCTAGGGCTGAGACAATAAAGGGATTTTCTGAAAGTACAAAGTGGAGAAGACAGACCTACCTGCCAGGTATTGGTACCTAAGTGGCTCAGAGGAGAGGATCTAGGGGTAGTTGAGACCTCTGTGAAGGGGCCTCCATCTGGCTGGGGCTGGCCACCTCCATGGTACTGCAAGAAACTTGTTCTAGAAAATAATAGATGCTACCAGGGTAAAAGCTCTCTGATTTGACACTGAGATGTGTACTAGGCTAATAGCATACCCTTCTTTCCTCCTTCTGTCCTCCATTCTCCTGCCTTTTTCCCATTGGTGGAATCTAACTCGAAGTGGGTGAATTTGGAAAGAATGAGAGAATTGCTTAGTAATAGATACAAGTGAGTTTATTGTTGGTTTAAAAAACATCTGCCCTATATTATTCACACACTCACACACACACACACACACACACACACACACACACACACACACACACACACACAGAGGCCCAACACATAAGTCATCAGAGCAGAAGCTCTGTCCCAAAGGAGATTGTTATTTTGTTATTTCCTGGTATCTTTTAGAACCTTGATGCTCCATGAGAGGACCTAAGGTCTGTGAGGGTGGGAAGTTTTGTCTCTTTCACTCTCTATTGCATTCTTAGTGCTCAGACCACTGGAGAATTAAGTTCAACTATTTATGAGTGAATGTTTTCAAGTTGAAATTGAGGTCTGAATAGCTAAGTGAAAGTTCAAAGATTTAGGACTGGCTTTTGCAAATATGATGCATGATAATGGCTTGGAGTTTCCAATGCCTCAATTTCTATATGTATAAAGCTCTTTAAGGCTACAAGGAGTAGAATTACATCTAGGTTACCCTGATGAGTAGACGTTCGAGGTGCACAGGAGGCTCAAGAAGAAATAACATCAATTAGGTAGAGTTAAGCTTTACAGAGAATTGGGACACAGTCCTACTTTGGGTACTCATTTATCTTGTCACTATCTCAGCATCAGGTATTTATCCCTCCTGTTCTTCTCACTGTTTGCTTCTGATGTTCTTGACACTACTGAGAAGCTGTTCTTCTTTACCAAATTATGGTGTTTTTTTTCACTACCCAAGGCTTATATTTGTGCATGGTGGTTGGTTCCTTTTAGTGTCTTTTTCTGAGGAATTTTTAGCATCTTTGTTCCTGCCCCCTTCTCTCTGTAGTTTACTTCCTGAGAGATAGGATTCAGTGGGTTCAAGAAATCACTGTCTAAATAGATAGTATTAATTTAGGCAAGGTTCGCCCACCAGGCCATCTCTTAGCTGCTGGCCACTGCTATTCCTGTATGAACTGTGTTGCATCAGCTGAGGCAAGAATGATGGTGTTCTACTTGTGAAATATTGACCCACTTATAAGAATCCACTAAGGGAGACAATCAACCTAGCTAGAAGAGAACAAGTGTCTTATGTGTTTTATCCATACCATGTGGTGTATTACAGTTGAAATTGATTACAAGCTAAATACTCAGCTTTCTCCCGGATTCCAGAGCTAATGATGTGTGAATAGAACAGTGAATCAGGGATCAGCAGCTCTAATGTGACAAAATCATATTTATTTTTTCTGTTCTCTATTATACCTCAGAATGCATAAAGTAGTTGTGAACTTGAATTGAGAAAGTTTTCTTTCTTGTTTTGAATTTTTTCTTATTGTCATTTAACACTTAGTAATTGTATACATCGATGTGTACTGTACATTCACATATCTGCACAGATAATGCATTAATCGCATCCACTATCCATTCAACTCTTTCCATTTGCATTTTATTAGTCTAATATTCTTGGGGCTGGGAAGATGGCTCAGTGGTAGAGTGCTTGCCTTGCATGCATGAAGCCCTAGGTTCGATTCCTCAACACCACATAAGCAGAAAAAGCCAGAAGTGGTGTTGTGGCTCAAGTAGTAGAGCACTAACCTTGAGCTGAAGAGCTGAGGAACAGTGCCCAGGCCCAGAGTTCAGGCCCCACGACTGACC
This sequence comes from Dipodomys merriami, assembly GCF_024711535.1. Lineage (NCBI taxonomy): Eukaryota > Metazoa > Chordata > Mammalia > Rodentia > Heteromyidae > Dipodomys > Dipodomys merriami. The sequence continues at coordinate 18,590,144 of NW_027206512.1, read as the reverse complement.
GGGAAAAAAAAAAGAAATATTCTGCAAAATATCTGAAGTGAAGAGATGCTAGGAAAATTGCATATCACAGCTAGATAATTCTAAAATCACAAAATACTTGTCCAAATTCTAAAAATTAAAAGAGATAGCTTTATTCTTTGTCTTGGTGTTTAAAAGATGTTTTTTTCCTAAAACATGAAAGAGACAATAATATGACTGGGTATTAATGTTGCTCTTCAGTTGTCATCATTAGGATAAATAATTTATACTTGCAATAGATTTTATTTACATGAATTGCTTTGAGAAATTATGAATTTCATTTACAAAAGAGCCTTAGGTTGATGTTGTGGCTCAGATGTAGAGGGCCAGCCAATGAGTGAAAGCATCAGATACCAAGTTGGGGTTCTTGGTCTTGGGGAGAATAAAGAGGCTTAGTAAAATTATGGTGAGTAAAATTTCATTCCAACCCAATACTGGCTTGTGGATAATCTCCTATCACTCTCCCTAATTGTCTTTCTTTGATTTAAAAGAATGAACATTTGCTTAGTTAACTTATATAGAGGTTTTGAGAATGATGCAGAGTTCAAATGGTCACCTACGTCCACCACAATGGCTACAAAGACATCCCCTGCTCCACAGGTGAAGCAGAGCAGAGGTTTATAAATAATGGGCAGGACCTGGAGTATAGATTTGTAGCACAGTTCTTGCCTAGCATCTCCAGCACTGAAAATGAAATGAAATATGAAATGAAATGATAGAAGACACTGTAGATCACAATCCATGAAAAAGGATGGTACAAAAATGTGTGAATGTACAGCACCACATTTAAAATTTTTTTTAATCTTTTATCATTTTTGAAAATATTCAGTGGTATGACCTAGATGTATCTGTTAAAATTAAGGTTAGTTTAATAAGGTAGGACAATAACAATGGCTTACAGAAAATAGAGGTTTATTTCAATTATATCTAGGGAAAAACCTGGAGCTGGCCAGTTCTGAGTAGTCCTCAAGACTTTCAGGAACTTAGCTCTCTTCTTGGTGGCTTTTTTCCTTTCTTGCCATTGCTGAGAGACATAGGTGGCTGTAACTGGTGGCTTCAGGTCTCAGTTTACATACAAAGCAGTAGAATCAAGGAAACACTAATCTGGGCACAGTTCCTTTCATCCTTTTAAGGAGATTTTCTAGCCAAATCATGTATGTCGGCTTACATTCCATTGTGAAGAACTAATTATGAAGCTGTGTCTCACTAAGAGGAAAGATGAGAATGTAATTTGTAGTTTGTTTGCATGACTTTCCTAATGGTTTGGGTTCTATTAAGGTGAAAAAAGGAAATAATTGAAACTGGAAGGCAGACTAGCAGTTTTCCCTCCTTCTTAGTTGTTGTCAGATGAAATGAATCATGATTCAGTCCAGAATGGCAATCTTCCCATTCTTTGCAGCAACCACAGCACACAGCACAGGTGTCAGTACATGAGATTGTTTCTATCTCTTCATAGCAGAACAACTGGGAGTTAAATAAAAGGGCAGGTTCTCTTTATCACTTACTCATTGTTTGCTAGTGTTGACATTTAAACTTTACTCTCGTTTATAACAATATGTTTTATTTGCCAAGGCTTAATTTTATTCTTCTTTGGTTTCAGTATTCAAGAAGAGTCTTGGAGATGATATTAGTTCTGAGACATCTGGTGACTTCCGGAAAGCTCTGTTGACTTTGGCAGATGTAAGGTCTTATCTTTTATGTTTAATTTCCTAATAAGCTGCATGCTCAGTAATAATTTTTACAGAGTTTAAAGAAATACCCTGAGATAACAAGATTAATATTTTCTTATAAAGTGATTTGTGTATGTTAAACTGCATCAGTGAAATGTTTAATGAAGATAATAAAAGCAGGCACAGCGATTTAACAAAAAAGAAAATCTGGATTAAAATATGGATTAAAGTTTTTTTAATTAGTTTTCACAATACATTAGGAAGAATTCTGATCATCTGAGATAAGGTAATTACTTGTTCACTTTCACTAGAAGCGTCTCCACTTCTGGAACATACTTATTTTCTTCTGGACTTGAAAAGATTTTTATTTCTTTTCAACTACGTGGGAAGTATGATACAGAACAATTCTTTTCAGAAATGAGCATTAAATTTAAAAATGAGTATCAGTTTCAAAATTACCAAAAAAAGAGAAATAAAAGAATGGACAGGAGAAGGAGGAAGGGAGAGAGAGAGGGAGGGAGGGAACTGTTTTATTTTTGTCACCTTGCAAAAGCTGTCAACCACTTATCACTGTGTGACCAGATGAAGCCACTCCTTGCTTGCTTTATTTAGAAGGCTCATGAGTTTGATAAGGTAAAGGTAATATGTGCAGAGAGGAAGTGAATTATTCTATATCTCACAGACTTTTCCCAGCTGATTTATACAGCCCTTAACGTCTGAGAAAATCTCAGTAATGGTTTGTCCCTGATGTTTTTTGAAACAGCACTCATCAAAATAAGGTGTTTTGTCATAAGGAAATAACTCATTCTAATTATGAGTTTGGTTGTTTTAAATGTTCAGACCTTTATGAAGTCGAGCCCATAAATCCAAATTCATAAAGCATTGCTGTAAATAAACATGGTCTCAGACTTCCAGTCATTATGTAAGCACATGGAGAGAGGCAAAACAGCTCAGTTACCCATAGGAGGCAGTAGACAGCACAGCTCCTAGGAAGGGTTTTAGAAAAAAAAAAAAAATAGGGCAGGACTCAGATGCTGCCTCCTTGCATTCTATATCCAAACGAGTTACTTTAACCTTAAGCACTCATTTTCATATCAGTGAAACTAAAATACTGATAGTACCAAACCCTCAGGGTGCTTTGCAGATTAAGAGGAAATATAGAATACTTAATGCCTAAAAGTGAAAGATGCATGGTGGTAGTAGTTAATTAAGGCTGATGATAATCAACACTGGCATTAATGGAGCAGAACCCACAATAGGAGAAGATATCACAAACACCTTGTACAATTAATATACATTAATTAATAAGAATTTTCTTTTTTAAAAAAAGTAAGAGAATGCAAGGAAATCAAATTAATAGTACCTGAGGTCAGCAGCCTAGAAAAGAGGCACTGGCATATAAGGACTTAACATAAGAAATTAAAAGTAAATCTAGTTTAAACCTTAGAGCCCAATATTTTGTTCACTTCAAAGTAATTCAGGCATTTCCCTCTCTGTAACATGAAGTAATAGTGTGCATTGGTGTGATAATATTTGTTGAATGAATACTAGTACCCTGATGTTAACTAGTCTGTAGTTTAATGTGGTAGTTTACTCTGTGTTGTACAGGTTTTGAGAAATGTAAGTCTGGGCTCTGTCAATACCTTCCTCCTCTTCTCCCTTGAATACCACTGATCTTTTCACTGTCTCTACAGTTCTGCCTTTTCTATAATGTTCTATGACTTTCAGACCAGTTACTTTTACTTAGCTAGCTGCCTTTAAGGTTCTGCCATATTATTCTATAGCTGCACAGTTCATCCCTTTTTATCCTCACATAGTATTCCATTGGAGGAAATACTCGTTTCATTCAAGAGCTCTTGATTGCTTCCAATTTAGGATATTTATGACTAAAACTTCTCTTAAATGTTTATGCACAAGGTGTATTTCTTTCTTTATTTATCTATTTATATTTGTGCCTGTACTAGGGCCTTGCACTCTGACTTGACCTTTTCTCTCAAAGCTGTTCTGTTACTTTGGCTATAGCTCCACTTTCTGCTTTTTGCTGTTTAATTAGAGATAAGAGTCTCACAGATTTTTCTGCCCCAGCTGGCTTTGAATCTCAAACCTCAGATCTCAGCAATTGGCCATGTGCATGTTTTACATGTACATGCTTCCAACTCATTTGGGTAAATGTCAGTCCTGCTAACCATCTTCCAAAGCAGCTATACAATTATGCATTTCCACTGGCATTGAAAATAGGAGTTTCTGTTGTTCCATGCCCTCTTCAGTATTTGGTGCTGTCAATGATTTTTTTTCTTCAGTCATTATGGCTTTGATGCTAGGGATTGAAAGCAAAACCTACATGCAAGTGCTCTACCACCAGCCTAGGTGTGGCCAGTGTTTTGAAGTTTAGCCATTCTCCTAGATATGGAGCGACATCTTATTTGTAAAATGTATAATTCTCTAATGACATATGATATTAAACATCTATTTATGTGCTTTCTTGGTGTCTGTGAATCTCTTTGGTGAGCTGCCTTCTCAGATCTTTTATTCAGTGTTTAAATGGGTGGTTATGTTACTGAGTTTCAAGAATTGTTGATAGATTTTGGTTTGAAGTGCTTTACCAAAAAGGTCTTGTAAATATTTTCTCAGGCTGTGGCTTACCTTTTCATTTGAATACCTTTGGGTTTTTCAGAGAAGATTGTGTGATTTGGTACAGATGTCATGACTAATTAACAGCAGAGCCAGAACTGAAGCTTAGAAGGTTCCTGATTCCTCTCTGCCACATAATTTCTACTAGAGAAAAATCAGGACACACTGCTTGATGGAAAGTCGAGAATTAATTATCTGTGCTAAAAAAGTAATGACCTTGTTATTACCCTCTCTGCTTAGGGAAGACGAGATGAAAGTCTGAAGGTGGATGAACATCTGGCCAAAAAAGATGCCCAGGTCAGTAAGTGAACAAAGAAGACCTCCCCTTTAACTCTCCTCCATCTTCATGGCTTTTGTATTTCTGTGGAAAGGGAGCAAGATGGCACCCCATGGGGCGGTCATCTCCTTTCCTGTTCTGAGGGCAGAAGCCTGGAGCTAAGCTCTCACCAGCCCCTGCCTCTAATTCTTCAGGATGTTGAGCATTCCCTGCTGCTACCCCAGCCTTCAGATTTTTGAGTCTACTCAAACTGAGAAATGTAGACAGCGCATCATCTCCCTGACCTCTAAAACAAAGCTCCAACTCTTTCCAGTCTGTGCCTCAAAAAGAGAAAGCTTTATGTCTGTGATGGCGGGTATGTCTTCTTGCCTTTTTCCTGTCCACAGGTTCTCTATAATGCTGGCGAGAACAAATGGGGCACAGATGAAGATCAGTTCACCGAGATCCTGTGTTTAAGGAGCTTTCCTCAACTGAAATTAAGTATGAACTTAGATCCTTCTTGTTTTATGTTGCTTTTTCAAATGTTCCCTATCTAGGGAACCCAAGAAATTAAAGATTCTAAAGTCTGTTCATTATGTAGAAGTACTTCAGGAAATCACACGGGGAAGGGGTATTCTAACTCCAGCAATACTGACCACTCTCTTGTTTTCCCCCAAGGACTGCATTGATTGCTTAGATTAAGTATAAGTAGTAAACAGGGAGGGAGACAGCAGGAAGGACCGAGGGAGCAGGGAGAGAGCAGAAAGGCCCACTGTTATGTGAAACTAGCACTATGATTCCCACCCCACCACTTCCTAGTTAGCCACTTTCCAGAAAAGCCAGGCATTCATTGCAGGTGAGTTTTTGTTGGTTGATTGGTGGTTAGCTTTTCCTGATATGAAAGCAAATGGGGGAATGAGGAAGAGTAGCTATTCGTTGTCAGATGGAACGGCTAATCATATGCCACTGCTAATCATCTACCCTGTCACTCATGCCTCAGCCCGCTTGGAAGCAATAGCACCCGGGAGCCCACAGCAGTGGACTGTGACTTCCAGGTGCTGGCTAGAGAGCAGCCACTGTGCATGACTTATTTTTAGGATGAGCTCATGGGGAAATAAGGAAACAAAGACTATGCTTTTAATTCCATAGAGGTCTTTCCTTAATTTTGGCCTTAATGGATTTTTTAAAATAAAATAATGGTAATATATTGCAGTTGCTTTATTAATGTCTTTGAAAAAGATCAAATAATCCTAGATTGCTACACAAAACATCTTTTTTTCCAAGAAACTTATTTAAGAAAAAAATGACTTATGAAAAGTTTCTGTAGCTCACATGATAACATATGTTCAGGTTTTGCTTGGGATAAATGCGGACAAGAAGTTCACATGAGCCAATCCTGGGCTCACACCTGTAATCCTAGCTATTCAGGGGGCTCAGATCAGATGATTGTAGTTGGAAGCCACCTGGAAAGGAAAATCTCACAGGCTTATCTCCAATTAACCACCAAAGAAGCTGAAATCAAGTGGTAGAACACTGATCTTGAGTGGAAAAGCTAAGGACAATGCTCAGAATCTGAGTTCAAGCCCCAGTACTGGTAGATACACATAAAAATATTCCAACCCCTTCTGGGAGATGTGAGGTAGACTATACTGGAGTAGAGAATGATCATCTGAATGGGGCTGGGAAGGTGGCTCAGTGGTAGAGTGCTTGCCTTGCATGCATGAGGCCCTGGGTTCGATTCCTCAGCACCACATAAGCAAAAAGAAACCCCCCCCAAAAGAGAATGATCATCTGAGCGCCCCCCCAAATCCTCATAATTAAGATTTCTTCAGCAGATATATTTTGATAAATGATGACAGTATTTTTTTGTTTTTTTTTAATATAGGGCATCTTACTGGATAAATTATGTATTACTTAAACTTTCAAGTTATTTTAAATGCTTCAGTCTTGGGGAAACAAAAAGAGATCATTGAAGACAATGGTCTATGAAGTTCAGGTTTTATTGTGCTTAAATTGTGATAGTTTAAAGGAGGTTTTGAGTTTGCTAATTCATCTGCTGTATCTCAAATAAGAAATCATGAAATATATTCAATTGGGATGCTTTAAAATTTTTTGTGGTGCTACTTTTTAGCATTTGATGAATATAAAAATATTAGCCAGAAGGACATTGAAGACAGCATCAAAGGAGAATTATCTGGGCATTTTGAAGACTTACTGCTGGCCATAGGTAAGCTCTTGAATGCTAATACATGGGGCTACTTTGCACATCTTTTAGCTTACTGTCAAGGTGAGCTCTTCCATTCCCCCAGCACAGTCCACAGATATAGTTAAGTGTTCTATGAGGAAGTTACCTTTCTTTTTTTTATTTTTATTTTTATTGTTATTTTTTTATTGTGAAAATACTGTACAGAGGGGTTACAATTACATGGGCAAGATAGTGAGTACATTTCTTATCAAGCATTGTAGCCTCCTCCTTTGTTTCCCCTTCCCATCCCTTCCCAGCCTCCCCCTGCCCCCCCATCCGATCCTTCCCCCCCACCACCAAAGTTGTAAAGTTCATTTTCGACATGACAACTTGTACTTCTCATTGTTGCAACGGGTCCACCTGTATCCTTATTGAAACGACTTGTTTTTTCCCCTTCCCCTCCACAAATTATACCGACATCAAATACAGTGAAAACAGGGGTTATACTGTGGGGGAAGGACATACAAAGCAACAAAGAAATAATCTTATAAATGCTTTAGAAACAAATGCATAAAAGAAAAAAACATTTAAATACATATCTTAGGGTTCATTTTCCTAACATCACCTTATCTGTCCTTAACTCATATATATACTAGATATTGCAAATAAGGGAAACCATGGAACCTATGTTTCTTTGGGCCTGGCTTACTTCACTTAATGTAATTTTTTCCAAGTCTTTCCATTTCCTAACAAATGGGGCAATGTCATTCTTTCTGATGGAGGCATAGAATTCCATTGTGTATATATACCACATTTTCTTGATCCATTCATCTACTGAGGGGCATCTGGGTTGGTTCCATATCTTAGCTATGGTAAATAATGCTGCAATAAACATAGTCATGCTGGTAGCTTTAGTGTGGTCCTTATATATCACCCTGCACCAGAATCAACTCCAAATGGATCAAAGACCTCGGAGTCAAAGCAGACACGCTGAACACATTACAGGATGGAATAGGAGAAACCCTAGATCTCCTT
>NW_027206512.1:18479849-18579849 GCF_024711535.1 Dipodomys merriami | reverse complement strand
TCTAATTTTGGGTGTTCAAGGAGGAAATCCTGAACTCCTATACACCTTGTTCCACTAATGAGAAGTCATTGCTAATATCCATTCCAGTTGTTCTTAGCATCTCCTGTGAGATAAAGATAGCTATTCCAGAGGAAGCCTGTTCTGGGGTGGAGCTCCCCACCCCTGGAGGTGAGCTCCCAACTAGGGCTCCCAACATAGTTTATTTTACTTCCCTAGCATGTGCTAGGCATGGTTCTGCACTCCTTACTGACAGAACTGGTATTTGTCATCATTACCCTTGTAGGAATGGTAAACCTGACTCACAGAGAAAAGAAGGGACTTCCTTGGGTTACTGAGGAAGCACCAGAAGAGCTGGGCTTCTCTCTCAGGCAGGGCGGCTCCATCACCTGTAATTTTAACTAACCACCCTAGTGTGCTGTGGTGTATATACAGATGGAGATACAGTCAGTGCTAAGTATTTAAAGTACATGGCAAAATATTGTATCAGAGAGCCAAGTGCCGGTGGCTCATGCTTGTAAGCCTAGCTACTCAGGAGGCTGAGATATGAGGATTGTGGTTCAAAGCCAGCCTGGGTAGGAAAGTCCGTAAGACTCTTATCTCCAATAAACCACTAGAAAACCGGAAGTGGTGCTGTGGCTCAAGCGGTAAAGCGCTAGCCTTGAGCTGAAGAGCGCAAGACAGCGTCCAAGCCCAGAGTTCAAGCCCCACGACTGACAAAAACAAAAAACAAAGGGGGGGAGGGAGAGAAAGAGAGAGAGAGAGAGAGAGAGAGAGAGAGAGAGAGAGAGAGAGAGAGAGAGAGAGAGAGAGAGAATGAGACTAACTCCAGTAAAATTGTTTTTTAAAATACCCATCAAAGGGAAAGAAAACCTTTTTCAATTAAAGAAATGGAATTAATATCAGTCTCTAGAAATAGTTCTAAGAGTTTCAGAGGTAGTAGCCAGTTCTATTTTTTCTATTTCATAATGCTAATCCTTATATTAATGTGCAGCTTTGTCTGCTCTTACTGAGCAACAATATTTGAAAAACTTTTGCGAGTCAACTTTCTGTCATTATGACAAAATACCTGAGCTACTCACTTTAGAAGGGGGAAAGGTTCATTTGCCTCACAGTTCATGGGTGCTTGGCCCAGGTGCTTTGGCCTGGAGCAGCCCTGTAGATCATGGTGGGAGCATCTGGCTTCTCACCTTACTTCATGGCAGTCTGGAAGCCAAGACAGAGATGGGAAGGGGTCAGAGTTCAATATCTCTTTCAACTGCACACGCTCTCTTACCTAACTTTTTCCAACTTGGCCCAAACTCTTACAGGTTCTACCACCTCCAATAGTGTAGATGTGGCCAAGCATTTGCACATGGGACTGTGAGGGACATTTCACATCCAAACTATAGCAGCAAGCTAAGAAATAAAAAAAAAAATACTCTTGAAAGCACACATCTAATTGGGCATTAAATTTGGGCTAGAATGTACATTTGTTTTACCATTAATTTGATTACTCAAAAATTACTAATTTGATAACTCAAAATGCGTCACAATGTTCATTGTCTATTTCAGTCTACCATTGGAATAAAGCTTTTTTCATTTACAGAAAACTTCATTGAAGGGTTGAGGAGATCATTTAGGCAGAGTTCTTACCTAGCATGTATAATCTTCTAGGATCCAGCTCCAGGATGAAAAAAAAAAAACTTCACTAAGATGTATCACACATGCAATAAAATCCACCCATCAAAACTGTGTAATTCACCGCATTTTAACATATTGACAGAGTTTTGCAGTCACTATCACCATCTAAGTTAGGGATAGTTTTATTAGCCCCCAAGAAAAGCCCTCAGCACTTCCCATTCCTATCTACCACCCAGACACCAGCAGCTACAGATGTTTTTCTGGCTGTTTAAATTTACCTGTTCTAGATATTTCATATACAAGAACTCTAGTGTAATATGTCACCACATAGTTTTTGACATTAAAAAAAAAATCTAAGCACTACCATCTTAGAATTACATAATAGGAATCTACTAATAGATGCAACCAAATACAACCACATCCATGTGAAGATGAGAAGTTTTATTCAAAAAGGCTTTTGCAACTGGAGCCTAACAATGTGCAAATTTGAAAATTCAAACAGCAAACTTTCTTTTTTTTTTAGGAAGAAAATTTTCAGGGAAAGTTAGACAACAAGAAGGCATGATCACTGGTCTTTGAAATGGCAGGTGGCTCATTGTTGGTAGCTGGATTCTTGGGATAAACTGATAAAGGGACATAGTCTTCATTTACTAAAATGAAGGATGGGGGCAAGCCAAAGTTCAGAGGCCTATAGGAAGAGAGCCTGACTGAAGTTTGGTCAGGATAGTGAAGAACGGTAGGACATAGGCAATGGTGAACTCTACTGGACTGCTCAAGTTTTTCCTGCCTCTGAGGTTGGGCACTAAAACAAATTTCCTTATCCCTATCCTCTACTGCCACTTTTGACATTTGCAGACACAAAGAACAATGTGCTTAAAAACATGGAGCAAAGGGCAAACTAAAGGGAAAGAATTGATTTGAAAAAGAAAGGATTGAGCCAGGTGCCAGTAGCTCAGGCCTGTAATCCTAGCTACTCAGGTGGCTGAGATCTGAGAAGCATGGTTCAAAGCCAGCCCAAGCAACCACCAAAAAAAGCTGGAAATAGAACTGAGTAACCACCAAAAAAAAAAAAATCTGGCAAGGGAACTGTGGCTTGAGTGAAAAAAACGAAGGGACAGTGCATAGGCCCTGAGTTCAAGCCCCAATACGGACACAATAAATAAATAAATAAATAAATAAATAAATAAATAAATAAATAAATAAATAAATAAATAAATAAATAAATAAATAAATATAGATTCCAAAAATCTAATTGAAGGATAATAAGTTGAATAGAATAAATTATGTCATAATGATTTTTGGTTAAATTATTAAGGCTTATTTTTAATTTATTATTATAGAGGTGATGAGGGATTACAATTACGTGTGTCAAGTAATAAGCACATACCTTTCATACAGTGTTTCCTGTTCTCTCGTTTTCTCCCAGTCCCTCCCTCCCATCTCTACCCACAAGTTATATATAGTCCATTATCATCAATGTCTAGTGAGCTCAAGTGCTACACTTTTTCACTCTTTTTCCCTGGAGTTCTGTTCCTTTCCCCCCAACCCTTCTGAAGATGTACACTTAAATATACCATAAAGAAGACTGAATCATCTAAAACTAAACATTTTAAAAAGATAGAAAAAGAAACAAAGAGAGAAAGAAAGAGGTCTCCTATTTCCATATCTTAGAGTTCACTTCAGTAAATATATATTATCATGAAGAGACACATAGGCATTGCACCTTTGTGTTTTTCTGCTAAGATTATTCTCTTCTGGTCTCACTGTGTGTGAGTATCTAGAATCCTGTATAATTTACCATATCCCAGTATATCTTAGTTCTAATTTCTGCATACCAGAGAGAATGTGGGCCATTTGTCTCTATGAGCTTGATTTGCCTCATTTAATATGATTTGTTCTAGTCCCATTTCTCTGCAAATGACATAATTTTATTCTTTCTAATGGCTGTGTGTATAGGTAGCACATTTTTTGGATCCACTCATCTATTGTGGGGCATCTGGGCTGTTGCCATATCTTGGCTATTGTGAATAGTGCAGCAATATAATGTCTTTTTAAACATGCAGTTCAAATGGTTCATTTTCTTTGCCAAACAACTTCACATCTAATAGTCCCTTAAATCACTTAAACACCAAATCTCTTGTTTTGCTTGAGAAAGTTCCTAAGTCTTGATGAGAAAAATCTAGTCTTGTTCCGAGATCCAAAATGCATTATAAAATCCATTCTCATTTGGTCAGGTTCTCACCTAGGAATCAGATTTAAGATTACAAAGATAGTTGTGTTGCAGTAAATAGGTTTGTTCCCTACAGACTTCTCCTATTTTCACTTTTATTTCAAGGATCATTCATTTACTCATTTTTTTTGTCAGTTTCTTTTTTTGGATTTATTTCTGCTTTACTTGTTAGGTCACAATAAAGACTTGTCCATTCTTTTTTTCAATGATTGCAGTTAAGTTATAGGCACTAGTTCTAATGCAGTTATTCTAACAGTAACTGCCTATGTAGACTCATCCAGACACTTGAAAAGAAAATCCTTCCATGGGGCAGGGGGGGAAAGGGTTTAAATGGAACTCCAGTGCCCTTTCTCACTAATGAATTATTTGGAACCACATCTCTGCAGTTGCTAGGTCAAAGTTCTTTATCAGTAGCGAAAGATGATAGAAGTCGAGCAAGGGGACACCCTAGGGACTCCTCAATGTAAGTGTAGATGTCTGGGATGGAGAGGTGAGTCAGATACGGTGGGAGTTCCTTTGGAAGGTAATGTTTTTTTTCTCCATGGCTGAAGATAATTACCATGCTAAGGTTCTGTGCAAATATGGCATTACAAGGCTTTGAAATTCAGGTTAAGCAGTCTTCCTTTCATTCTGAATAGAAGCCAGTTGTGAGGAGGGAGTGGGATGGTATAACAGTGGAAAGAATTGTTATCTTTTTTAAACAAACCAATTACTATTGCTTACCCAATTTCTATTAGGTGAAGCTAATAATAATTCCTTTTTTTTTTTTTTTACTTTATAACAGTTCATTGTGTGAGGAACACACCTGCCTTTTTAGCTGAAAGACTGCATCAGTCTTTGAAGGTTGGTCGGCAAATTTCATATGCATTCTTAGCATTCCTCAAGGAGAAGAAAACTACTGTTTATACCTGCAATCCTAGCTTCTCAGGATGGATGTTCAAAGCTAGACTGGAACAGAAAAATCTAGGAAATTCTCATCTCCAATTAACCAGAAGAAAAGCTGGAAATGAAAGTGGGGCTTAGTGGTAGAAAGACAGACATGAGTGAAAAAGCTAAGGGAGATGGCATGGGGCCCGAGTTCAAGCCTCAGAACTGGCACCAAAAAATTGCTTAGTGTTGATAGTGTCATATTTATCTTCCATATTGATAAGTTTTTGTAGCTAATTTATCTGCTAATTTACTTGGTAGGTTGATGGGCACACCAATAAATAAGGATTAGCTACAGCAAAGTGTTAGTAAAATTGGCAGCAGGGGTGGACAACAGAACTTGTTTTAGAATGCCATCAAACGTTACCCCTGAGTTCGGGGGCTTCTCAAGAAGCTTTCCTGGAAATAAACCAGGATATTGAAACCCTGTGTGTTTTCCCTCTGTCTGCTGGATCAGAGAATTTCATGAGTCAAGCTCTTGTCTACTTCCAGATCCCAGAACAAGGCCTGTCTCGGGAGAGACCCTTTCTTTACAGGGAATTTCCTGGAGTTTCATCTATACCTTAAAAAATGGATGTGCTGCTTCATATCTGCAATCCCAGCTCCTTAGGAGGCTGATATAGACAGATTGCAGATTAAGGCTGGACTGAAAAATAAACAATATGAGAAACAAGTTCCAAATGCAAAAGGAGCCGGGGCATGGCTCAAGTGGCAGAGTACTTGCCTAGCAAGCACAAGGCCCTGAGTTGAAACTCTGTACCAACAAAAACCATGAATGTCCAAGAGAACACCTCCTCTCCATCACTGTGTGCTACCTACAAGGCAGTCATCTCAGGAGAGAGCTCCAATAGCAACTAACCTTACCCATTTGTTAGGGCTATATATTTCTCCATAGCCTCATGCACTGTGTCTCAACCACCTCAGTCCTCTTTCTATTCCCTGACTATGCCAAGTTGGTTCTTTGAATTTGTTGTTGTCTTTACCTGGGACCCTCCTCCTCCAATGGCTGCCTCTTTGTTCAGGTTTCTTCCCTGATTGTGTTATGTCACCTGTTTTCCCTTTCAGTTATTCTATTCTATTTCCCTGCTTTATTTTCTTCCTATGTTTCATTAAACAGTTGGACAATTTATTGTCTTGATTAGAATATAGTCTCTATGAGGTCAGAGATAGGATCTGTGTTCCCCTAAACCATATGTGTAATAAATAGAGCAATGCCTGGAATGTAGGGGCTGTTCAACAAGCATTTTGGGGGTGCATAAATAAATGGAATCAACATCTGTCCAACTGCTCACCCGAAATGTGTACCTTCTCCCTCTCTATGAAGCAACGTTTTCTTGACAATCCTAAACAAGCATCCTTCAGATTTTCCTTTTTTCTCCCATTATGGCTCAATTTGCCATTATCTTTTCTTTGTTTACCTCTGAATGGGTCTTAAAGACTCTAGTCTTGTCCTTTATCATACTCCAATCCAAAATGTGCTCCTTGCACTGTAGAGTGAAACCACAAGTATATCTGATCTCCATATATTCCTGGTTAAAACATAATAGTTATTTATATTGAGTTGATGTTAACCACATTTCATGGTTACCTAGGCCTGGCTTTTCCAGACACATCTCTTGCTAGTCCTCTTATTCTTGAATATATGATATTCTTTCTTGTCCTAAACCTTAAAACATACAATATCCTCCACTGAAACAGTTTTTCCTTCCAGCTTGTATGAAAACACTCCTTCTCCTGGTTAATATTTTTGGAGACAGAGTCTTTCCGTGTACCCCAGACTAACCTTTTGCTTCAGATTCTTCTGCCATAGCATCCCAAGGGCTGGGATTATAGGTGTGTGCCACTGTGCCCAGTACTCCTGTAATAAATGTCACTTCTTTGATTTTTCTTCTAATAATATGCTTCCATAATACTCAATATCTGCCATATGTCAGACTATTTTTAATGTCTCATTTTATTGCCTGTACTCTTTACAAAATTGGAAACCTGTTATGGATAACTGATCTCTGTTATTCAGCATATGATTGATACTGGCATTGAGGAGGGGCTCAACAAGTATTTTTTGGAAATGATTGGGTCTAATGGGAAATGAATGAGGAAAAAGCACCATGGTTGAATATTTCATGTACCATTATCTAATCTTACAAATAAAGGTCTCCATATCATTTTGTGACCAATGAGATTTCCAATGTGATCACTTGCATTTCTTACCAGGGTGCTGGAACTGATGAGTTCACTCTGAACCGAATAATGGTTTCCAGATCAGAAATTGACCTTCTGGACATTCGACATGAGTTTAAGAAGTATTATGGGTATTCCCTCTATTCAGCAATCAAAGTAAGTCTCCTTTAAAAAAAATTTTATTGTAAATATACTGCCTAGAGGGGTTACAGTGACATGAGTAAGGTAATGAGTACATTTCCTACCGAGCATGGTTACCCCCTCCTTAAAAATAGCAAAGCATACTTTGTCTTTCTCTACTTGTCTTCTTTGCTTTTCATCTCTTAAAACATAAAGTCATATGGTACTCGAGGTATGGTTCAAGTGGTGGAGTGCCAGCCCTGAGAGTTCTGAGTTCAAGCCTCAGTACTGTAGTGCAGTAGGACGACTTAGATTTCTCTCCTTTTCTATGTGTTTTCTGAGTTAAAATAACTAAAGAAAGCTGGGTGCTGGTGGTTCACTCTTGTAATTCTAGCTCCTTGGGAAGCTGAAGTCGAGAGGACCATTGCCAGGTGCCAGTGACTCATGCTTGTAATCCTAGCTACTCAGAAGCTGAGCATTGAGAATAGACATTTGAAGCCAGCCTGGGCAGACAAATCGGTGAGCCTCTAATTTCCAATTAACCAGCAAAAAGCTACAAGTGGAAGTGTGGCTCCAGTGGTAGAATCACAATTCAATGGTAGCCTGGGCAAAAAGTTTATGAGAGCTCATGTCAACCAATAGCTGGACATGGTGATGCACACCTGTCAGCCCAGCTACCTGGTAATCATAAACAGGATCATGGTCCAGGCTGGCCAAACAAAAATCAAGGGCATTTTTTGTTGTGTTTTTTTTTTAAATGAGCTGTTCTTCATTTGTAAAGTGCGTGTGTAAGTTGTTTGCCTATTATGTACACTGAAGTATTTGTGACAATTTGTGTATTGCTTGTGAAAATATAAGGAAAGGAAAAACTATATTTTAAATTTTCTTTTTCTGGCCTAGGGTGTAGCTCAGTGGTAGAATTCTTGCCTTGCATGCATCAGCCCCTAGATTCGAGCCTCCCTGACAGTAATAATAATAAACATCTTTGTTGTATACAAAGAACACAGGTTTTGCTGCTCTAGTTCATTTCATTTCAGTACACAGGACGTTTTCTCATTTTTAATGGCTGTACATCATTCCATTGTTTGTATATTTGTACCAAAGAGATAACAGATGTTTCTTGCTA
Source organism: Dipodomys merriami (assembly GCF_024711535.1). Lineage (NCBI taxonomy): Eukaryota > Metazoa > Chordata > Mammalia > Rodentia > Heteromyidae > Dipodomys > Dipodomys merriami. Next base: position 18,571,645 of record NW_027206512.1, on the reverse strand, counting down.
TTATAAGCATGTTATATGATTATGTGCATATTATCATTTCGTGAGGTACGAGGTATCTGTGGGATAAATTCCTGACGCAGGAGTGTTGAGACAGATATAAATACATGCTTTTATAATCATGATAAATATTACCACCTAGCTTCATTTTCCTCTTTCATGAGGTAAGATGTAAGTCCTTGTTCTTTTACAGCCTAGAACAGAGAGTTGACTTCAACCCACAAACAACCCATTTGTGTTTTTACAATCTGATAGGTGAGGCATTGTGTCTCGTTATAACATTTTTATTGCCATTTGTTTTGTTGAGACATAGGGTCTTTCTATGTAGCTCAGGCTGGCCTCAAATTCTCAATTTTCCTGCCTCAGCCTCCTGAGTGCTTGTACTACAGGTGTGTAGCACCACATCTGGCTTCAATGGATATTTCCGTGTTTTAAATGATACTTGTGATTATTTTCTGCAATGTCTCTATGTCTTTTTGTCCGTTATTCTTTGGAGGTTTTGCTCCTTTGTCTTCCATACTTTAAGTCTCAGTGCTAATACAGATATAGCAACTGGCAAACAAATGGTGAATTAAGGGGCTAGCTCCAGACCTATCTATCAGTTTTCTATAGATTCATTTTCCTATCGTGGTTCCCAAGAACACATGGAAGTGTCCAGCAAATGCAGGATAGAGAGAAGCAGTCCAACTTGTCCAAAGCATTGTAGGAGCTAAGCCTCAGAGAGCTGGCCACCCACCCAGCCTCCAGGACCCCACTGGCTCAGAGGAAAGAAGGAGCTCAGGGCTGGCTTCCCAGAGGCCATGCAAGGGGCATGGCTTCTGTTCCTTCTATGTTACAGCCCTGACCCAGGCAGCCACCTTTCACCAGAGACAAACCTCAGCTGTCCTGGAAGCAGTCATTCTTCAGGATCCACAAATGTGGGTTAATTAATGAATGAGTGAATTAACATCAATCACTCAGCTAGTTCTACTCATCAAAATTCTCAGTTTTTGACTTGAGCCTTTGGTTTTGCACTTAACCTCTTCAGATGAAGATGCTCGAATGAGCTGAAACTCTCTCTCTCTCTCTCTCTCTCTCTCTCTCTCTCTCTCTCTCTCTTACACACACACACACACACACACACACACACACACACACACACACACACACACACAAGTTGCCAACTGCCTGGGGCTTAGCACAGAGCATTTCCTCAACCGCTCCCTCTCAATTCTATTTGAATTGATCCTGACACATTACAATAGTTTCCATCATCAAAGGAAGATTCAATAACCGTAACCACATTGCATTTACTAGGGCAAAAAGCAGACTCATACATTTTATAACAATTGTCAGTAACAAGGTTGACACAACAGGAAGGCTTTCAGCTCACCCTCCGCAAACCAGAAAATTCAATTAAGCTGTGGCTCTCAGGTTTGCAATGGTCTGGGTAATTGAGAGTTATTATATTAGAAAACACTTAAACTATTTATAGTTTGATAAAAAAAGAAGAAATCCATCGCTGAAGAGTTCAGTTTGTGGTTTGAAATAATATAAATTCTTTTTATTTCCACCACCTCACGTACATTATTAGATAACCTCATGATGTTTTCCTTACTGATGAACAGAATGATTTCAGATGGCCAAGTTTCTGAAATTCAGAGATATAGTTCCATTGTGTGTCCTCCCATCTTCCTCTCCCTGCCCCATGGTTTAAGCATTTAAATGATTATTTACACTGTTCTTAGGTGGTGATTGGTAGTGAGAAGGAAAGACAGAGGTAAAAATCAAATGTGTATTTATTTAATATAAAGATATGAATGTAAATTTTGTATGTGATTTTATATCTGAGTTATGTATGTGTTTAATGACTATAAATCTTTTAGGGAAAATATGATAGGTAGGGATCAAGAAAAGGTGATAATATACGAATAAATGCTAGATTGTGGGGTACAGTGTTAGCATACAAATGTAGGAGCTTAGAGAAAAGAAGTTTGGAGTTGCATCATGAGTATTGAGTATGCCTTTCAGGTCAACAGAGTACATGAGTCTTCCTATGGACTGCATTCTCTGCTTACCAACAGAATCCAAAGATGAATGTTCTAGAAGCAGAGATAGGAAGAAAGAGGCAACTTGCTTGATTAGAAATGGGAATGTTAGTGGTGCTGCGGCTCAAGTGGTAGAGCACTCGCCTTGAGCTGAAGAGCTGAGGGATAGAGCCCAGGCCCAGAGTTCAAGCCCTATGACCGACAAAAAACAAACAAACAACAACAACAAAAAAGAAATGGGAATGTTGAGAAATAAAATCTAAATAGCAAGATGAATTTGGTTAAAGAGAGCTTTGCAGTCAGCATTAGTACTGCATTCATTCAGTTGAAAATTTTATTAAATGTGCCAGGTATGAGTGGCTCTTGCCTGTAATCATAGCTACTCAGGAAGCTGAGATCTGAGTATCACTGTTCGAAGCCAACCTGGGAAGAAAAACCATGAGATCCTTTTTTCCAAGTAAGCCCCAAAAAAGAAAGAAAGAAAGAAAAAAGAAACCACAACCAGAAGTGGGGCTGCAGCTCAAGTGGTAGAGTGCTAGTCTTGAGCAAAAATGCTCAAAGACAGCAGCACCCAGGTATCTGAGTTATAGCAAGCACCAGGACCAGCGCATGAAATTTTACTAAATATGCATCAGGCTCAAGATTACAATTAAAGTGGGTAGGGGAGAAGAGTGGATACATTTTCTGCCCTTATGGAATTACACATAAATGTAAAAAAAAAAATCAAATGAACTATCACAACTGCTAAGTGTGGTGAAAGGCTTCTATGCATGGAATCATTATTCTGACCTAGAAAATGAGTGGATATGAACAAGACAATGGTCATGCTACCTACAGAACCAGAGAACCAGGAAGGAGCATTCTAATAAAAGGACTTGCAAATGATGGGAAAGATCTCTTGCTAGAAGGAAAATAATAACATTTGAGGGCCAAAGGACTGATCATGCTGGAATTCTTCAGCAGTGTTTAAGTAGGTTCATCTTGAGCTTCAGAGTAACAGAAAGCCACTGGAGAATTTTAAGCCACATAGTGTTATGATCAGTGAAAAGACCCAGTGGTAGTGGAGACTAAGTTGGGAAGAAGCTGCAAGACATGTAGAGAGTTGGGTTAGGAGACTTGTCACTATGTGTTTTATATAGTCACATTGGAGTAGCTATGGGTAGGTTGATGGCCCTGCAAAGACAGGAAAGAACAAGGGCTCAAATGATATTTAGGAATTAAATCTTCAGGGGCCTGATGTGAGAAGTGAGGAAGATGTGTTAAGAAGGACTCCAAGATTCTAACATGGGAAGCCGTGGTGTCATTTCCTATAGTCAAATGGGATTTTAAAATGTCACCTTTTGGAGGAGTGAATCTCTGTGAGTTGTTTTTCATGTGCTGAGTTTGAGGTGTCTTTGGAAAAGATAAGTGGAGATGTCACCAAAGGGTGGAATGTACCCAGAAAATTAATTACATTATTGAAACTAGAGACAAGGATCAAAGTCCTCTAGAGAGAAAAATGTAGGGAAAGAAAAGAAAGAACCAGCTGGGCACCTTAACTGTTCTTGTGAAAGCAGAATTTCTTAAATGCTAATAAATTGACTGTGTTACTAGAAGGTAAAGGCATTTAGAGGTAAGAAGGAGTTCACATAGAAATCAGAATTTTATATACTAACTTCTAATAATCCACTTGGATATATTTTCTTGACTAACTGGTAGAATCCCTAATAATTGTTTACAACTCTGATCAGAGATGACCCAAGGAGCTTTATTGGGAGGGGGAATACTGAGCTTTGAACTTAGGCCCTGAGCTTATCTGCTGGTGTTATACCACTTTTGGGCTATGCTATTGTGAGTAGGGGTAGAGTCTTGAGGCTGTTTTGCTTGGGATGGCTAGGATTACAGGTGTGAGCCATTGCTTCCTAGATTTTCCGATATAAAGCTGTAGCATTGTTGACAGCCAGCAATTTGAAAGAACATTACATATGTCAAAGCAAGACTTGATTTTTACCTCTGTAAATAGAGGAAGACCTAAAATCAACATACAACAGAGTATTATAATAATATATATTATTATATTACATATAATATATATGTTATAGATACTATATTATATTATATATATATTATATTACTATCTGTTGTGTTTTACTGTGAAAGCACATTTAACCTCTTCACTAAATGATCTTTGTTCATGACATATTTAACATGACCACATTCTCCAATGACAGCTTTCCAAACAGGAAGCGTAAGTGGTGACAAACCATCACTGGTTGCTTTGAATAAAAGTAAAAAGAATGTAAAAATTTTGGACAATCCAGGATAAAAGCCAAGTTTTATCTATGATCATCTTTGGTGCATAGCAAACATCAAACTTTCCCATAATCCTTAAGCTCACAATGATAGCTTTTCTGAGCTGAGATCGTTTATTGACTGGTAAAGGGGAAAAGGGCTGATACCATCATCTACACGGATGAGGCTCGCTTCACCAGTGCTGTGATTCATTTTGCTCCCTTCCTTATTAATGCCATCTTTGTTTTCTGTTGGTCTTGTTCTTTGCAGTCAGATACTTCTGGAGACTATGAAATCACTCTCTCAAAGATCTGTGGAGGAGATGACGAGTGAAAAAGAAAACCTTTGCTTCTTGCCAGCCCCAGGATGAACTTCTTTAACAGCTGTTAACTTTCTTCTCATAGTACTTACACGTACAAACAGATGTACAGTAGTAACTCGTTTATCTAACAGAAATTTTCATTATTCCATAATCACCACAAAAACAAAACTGGTTATCTTAGGACATTCCACTTAGAGTTTATAGAATTGTAGCTTATAGAGTAAATTTTAAAAATGATATTAAGGATCTGTACATACAATCTAAGTGATATTTTCCCAAGGAAGTCAGAATCTGTGTAGATCTAATCATTAACTCTAAAGCAGGATAATAAAAAGTGATACCTTTTTAAAATGTAATTTGTCAACTTGTTGGGGGTTTTTTGGGGTCTGCCAATCATTTCTGTTGTCTGGTACCAACAACTAATAATATTTTAAAATATGTATTTGTCATAATATTTCTTGTCACCTATGATCAAGCTATGAGAGTAGCAATGGAAGATAAGTTACTCATACTCCAGAAAGGATCTGCTGAGCTACTAATCAATTTCTTGCCTATTAAATATTGCTTTCCCAGAAATGGCTATTTAGTATAAAGCCTGACTAGCATCCTTTTCCTGTAAGTCACTAGAACTATGATTAAACTATGATTAAAAAAAAAAAAACTTATGCTGGGCGCTGGTGGCTCATGCCTGTCATCCTAGCTACTCAGGAGGCTGAGATCTGAGGATCGCGGTTCAAAGCCATCCCTGGCAGGAAAGTCCATGAGACTCTTATCTCCAATAAACCACAAGAAAACAGGAGTGGCGCTGTGGCTCAAGTGGTAGAGCGCTCACCTTGAGCTGAAGAGCTGAGGGACAACGACTAGGCCCAGAGTTAAAGCCCATGACCGTAAAAATAAACAAATAAAAAACAGTCTTCATCTTACCTTTCAATGGGCCCTAATAAGAAAAACCTTGATCGATAAGAATGTAAGAGGCAAACATTTCCATTTGAAGTTATTAGTTTGGTCCAGAATAGAAATAATCATTCTGCAGGAGTGATGTGTGTGACCCAGAACTTTTAGTCAATATAGACCACTGGCAACATTGCTGAGATCATTCAGCAAGATCTTTCTTGTTCTGGAATTTCCAAAATCATGAGAGGATAAAGCACAGAGATTGTGTCCGACACATATGGTTTTTTTTGTTTTTATTTGTTTTGTTTTTTTGTTTATTGTTTGTTTGGGATTGGTTGTAGGGCTTGAACTCAGGGCCCTGGTGCTGTCCCTGAGCTTTTTCACTAACGGGTAGCTCTCTACCACTTTGAGCCACAGCACCACTTCCAGGTTTATAGGGGTTAATTCAAAATAAGAGTCTCATGGACTTTCCTTCCCAGACTGACTTCAAATGGCGATCCTCAGCTCTCAGCCTCCTGAATAGCTAGGATTACAAGCATGAGCCACTGGGCACCCAGCCACCCATGGTTTTGATGTCAGATTCTACCATTTACTAGCTCCATGACCTTGGCAGCTACTAAATCCCATTTGCCATTTGATACCAAGCCTCCTTGGGACTCTTTAAGCAAGAAGGCCATCACTAGATGACAGCATTCAAAACTCCAGAAACTATGACCTAAATAAACATCTTTTAAAAATAAATTTATTTGGCTTTGGATGGTTTTGTTTTATATATCTATATTGGCATAGATATAGATACAGATAGAGATAGCTGACTAAATAGACCCCATCCTTGAAGGCAAGTTCTGGAATTCTACTAACATGCAAAGTCTTTTTTTCTACACTGCCTGTCACCATCAACAGAAATGACAAAGCTAACCAGGTGCTAGGCTTTCTGGAGGAGCCACCAGTTCAAATGCAGAGGATCTTTATTCAACACAGACGTAGACGTAGACGTAGACATGGCATTACAAGTTATAAACTTAATGTTAGTCACGTTCTCCAAAGCTGTGGAGAAGGAATTTTTATATGAATATTAATTGCTGTCCAAGATACCCTTGTCTTCAATTAACCAACAAGAAATTGGAAGTATATGTGTGACTAGAGTGGTAGAGTGCCAGGCATGAGCCCTAAGTTCAAGCCCCAGTACCAGCACATGCAAAAAAAAAACCCCACAAATCTATGAAAAAAATTGCTTCATTAGAGTTATCCTACAGTGTTTTTCCTCTTTCATTTCATCCTTCTTTCCTTCCTTCCTTCCTTTGTTCCTTCCTTCCCTCTTCTTCCTCCTTCTTTGGCCCCTCCCTCTCTCTCCCCTTTCTTCTTTGTTCCCTCTGACTCCTTATTCTTTAGATTTCTTTGAGGTCATCTTTTCCCATTATTGCTACAGAATACTGATTTATCTCCAATCAGTAAGGGCCACAATGTAGTAGAAAAACAAATCCCACAAAACTAAGAAGATCCTGGTTCTTTCCTGCTTCATCAGGAATTCACTGTACAATCATAGAAAACAAGACATGGCTGAATGGTCAGAACAGACATGCCCTTCTGAATATCACCGTATATGTTAAGTATCTCTAAATTCCCAACTCAGATCCCTATTTAAAGAAGTACACAATCCGTCTTAATGATGATAGTTTATAAGGTGTGGTAATAGAATCACAGGAAATAATGATTAGAGCTACCTTGAGAAGTATCAACTGTGATTCCAGTGTGTCATAAAATTATACTCTTGGTATCAGAGTCATCAACTTGTGGTTTAGATATGAGTAAAGGACTTACTGTATGCCACATAGTTTGGCTTGCACCCTAGGTCCCATTTATCTTATATCACTCATTTGTCTTACATATTTCTGAAAGAAAGCATGGTTATATGTGCCAAGATTTCCCCATTTAACAAACTATGTAAAAGGAGCTCAGAAAGTTCCTGTAACTGGCCCAAGGTCACACAGTATTAAAGCCAGGATTTGAAATCTAGGTCAGCCGGACTTTTACCTTATTTGGGCATGAGCTCGAATAAGGGAGCTGAGAATGTGCAGGGAGTAGTGGTCACATGACAGAACTCTGAAAATAAAAGCAACATTGAAATAATGAAAGAACACAGAGGAACTGTCTCCTCCTCCATCCCTGCTTATCAACTTGCCTCAGATGTACTGGGCCAGCTGCAGGCGGCTGAAAATGTATTTCTGACTATTCAGATGAACACAGCTGTCTTAGATGGTTACTGTTCAACTCTTCTAAATACTTAAGTGTCTAAATGCCTGGAGGAGAGGGTGGTTGTATATAGCTCAGGAGCAGTGTCATGCTGTGTTTCCAAGCAAATTTCTTCACCTTCCTCTAAGGCCTTTAAAATAGGGACAGTATTATTTCCATTATAATTACTGCTTATTTTATAACAAAATGAGAAAACATTTAAAAGGTACATAGCCCATTATAATTCCTCAATAGATGTTAGCCTAAGCCAGGCACAAGTTCACCTGCTTGTAACCCCAACCACTTAATTTCAACTCTAACATTACAAGTTTTTTTTTTAACTTCTTCTCTTACTATGTGATTTGCTATTATTTTACTCAGGAGTTTGAAGCAGAGAGGATCACTTGAGCCTAACAGTTCAAGACCAGATTGGTCATATAATGAGATTCTCCCACTTTGAGAAGAAAACAAAAAGAGAGAAAGAAAAAAATGTTATCTTGCATCATAATATATTATAGGCTATTATTCAAAGACATGTATTTTTTTAATCGCCTCCAATTTCCACAAGGTGGCAGGTCAACTTCAAAATTCTTTCCTTGACTGTATTCAAATGGCAAAATCAACTTTGTAGGTGCTTCAGAATAACTGGGCCAAATAGAATCTGTTTGGAAACATCCTCTATGGAATTTGTCATGGTCTAAGCATCTTACTGTCACTGTAAACTCCTTAGTGGAACATGTAGATCATTTATTTTAATCCTCTGGCTTCCAGCATTCCCAAGACTCTGCTTTTACACAAAGTATAGAGCTCTGTTAGGGATCACCTGCTTAAGTGAGTGTGAGCAAGTTGGCTCATTAAACACTGAAGACAATCCCTGAAGGAGAAAAATATCAAGCTCTGGGCTCTGTGATTGGCAAATTGCAGACAAAAGATTGCACACGACTTGCTAGGGTAATATAAGAATGCCTGTTTTAAAATCCAGGAGCTGCAAAGACAACGACAAATGAACATAATGAATTAGAACATTCTATTTGGCAGGACATTTTGAAGAAAATATTCAGATAATGTAATTCAGACTTTTCTTCTGAAAAAGTGTATCCTCTTCATTTTCCATATCAGTTGTATGCCATTTTCTTTTGTCTCTAATGCATTAGTTTGGGCGTCAGATCAAACTGGGTTCAAGTCCTGGCCTCTCCACTTATTATAGCAATGTGTATTGTATATATCAGTACATAGTTGACAAATGCTAAACCACCTTACAACTCATTTTTTAGACAAAAATCAGTTGTCTGGACCTCATGATCCTCCTTCTTCCCTCACAATTCTTAGTTGATAATAACAGGACTTAGACCCAGGTGCTGGTGGCTCAAAACTATGATCCTAGCTATGCAGGAGTCAGAGTTCTGAGAATCATGGTTCAAAGCTAGCCCAGGCAGAAAAGCCCAGGAGACTCTTATCTCCAAAAACACCACCAAAAAAACCTGGAAGTAGAGGTGTGGCCCAAGTGGTAGCATGTTAGCCTTGAAAGGTAGAAAAATAAGAAGAGCTTAAGGCCCTGAATCCAAGCTCCATTACCAACAAAATTAATTAACAGGACTTACCTGAAAGAGTTCAGAAGACTAAACGAGATGAAGCACACCAAGAATTTAACTTAACAAAAATGAATTACTATTAATTGCATTGACACAGCCTTGCACAGTAGGTTGCAGATAGTGAGTGGTTGATATACATTCGGAGAATAAATTAGTGCTATTTATTTTAGTACCATTCAGTAATAGTATCTCTAAGACTGGCTTCGGAAATCTTCAGGGAGATATTCAATGACATCAACATGGCATTGTCCAATGTGTCCTTTGAAGAAGGGTATCCATTCTCAGTGACTACAGGATCAGTAGATGGGTTTTCAAGGCTTATTTCCTGTGCATCGGTTGAGAACTGTGTGGCACGTGAGCGAGCAAGTTGTCTTAGTTCCTCACATAAAGGCAGGGTGGCAATAGCATTCAATGTTGAGGGTAGGTGTGAGGTTCTAGCAAGACAGTTTATGTAAAGCACTTAGCCCAGGACCTGTCCCCGTAAATGTTCACTATTGTTCTCTAACTCATTTGGAAGATTTGTGTTAGCATCTGTTCATTCACTTGGGGGATTTTGAGGCATTGTAAAGTTCCCTTTCAGTTTACAGTTAGGGAAGAAGATAAAACAATTTCCTGCCCACGAAATCCTGTTTTAAGAAGCATGGAAAGTACCCCCAAATTTCTTTCCTGGCCCACCATAGCAAATGAACAAGCTGGGATCCTTCCCAGCCACTCTTTGTACACCTCTTGCAGGACTGTGAGAGCCAAGTACTACCTGCTGTGTGCTTACGCTGTTTTCCTGGCACTATAATATTCCCAGTTAAGCTAACTGGAAAATAAAATAAGCTCAGCTTTGGGCCAAAGAAGATTCACCAAGAAGATCAGCCCTGTTTTGACACCGGAGTTTGCCTGTTTCTGCTGATTTTGCAAAAGTAAGAGAGGAAAATTTCAAATGAGAAGAGTTATCCAATAGAATTTACATTGAGAGGCTGCTGCATGCATCAAACCATCCAAAGCAGTCCCAGGCTCCTGAAGCCAAGATAGTCACTATTCAAGCTATCAGTTGCCTGTGTTTAGAACACACTTGTTGCCAAAATCTACATGAGAGCCAGGCACCAGGGCTCAATCCTGTAATCCCAGCTACTCAAGAGGTTGAAATCTAAGAAACATGGTTAGAAGCCAGCCCAGGCAGGAAAGTCTGTGAGACTGTTATCTCCAATTGAAACACCAAAAAGCTAGATATAGAGCAGGGGGGCAAGTGATAGAGTGCTAGCCTTGAGCATAAAAGCTCAAGGACAGTACCCAGGCCTGCACAAAAAACAAACAAAACAAAACTTAGATATGGAATCTTAACTACTCAGTAGGCCAAGATCTGAGGACCATACTCAGAAATCAGTCTGGGCAGAAAAGTCCATAAGACTCTTATCTCCAGTTAACTAGCGAAAGCCTTCAGTGGAGGTGTAGCTCAAGTGTTAGAGTTCCAGCTTTGAGCAAAAGAGCCAAACATGAGTGCCAGGTTCTGAGTTCAAGCCCCAGTACTGACACCCCCCCCCCAAAATTCACATATGTCTTCATTTAGCATAAACGATGTGGCAATATGACCCAAGAGGACTTGCAGAGCCCTGATGCTACTCTGACACGAAGAGGTTCATGACTTGCCAGTTGATATAGAATCAACCATAAAGCAAATGAGAGTATTGGTCAGGTGCCAGTGACTCATGCCTGTAGTCCTAGATACTGAGGAGACAGTTCAAAACCTGCCCCAGCAGGAAATTCCATGACAACCTTATTTCCAATCAACCACCAAAAAGACACAAGTAGAGCTATGATTCAAGTGGTAGAGTGCCAGGCAGAGAGGAAAAGAGAGCGTTCCCAGGCCTAAGTTCAGTAATAGCATCAGAGAAAAAAAAAAAGAAAACCAAGACAGGAGAATGCAGAAACAGTACTCTGAGATGCATCAGCTTTTGTACAAAGAAGCATGCCACAGTGGCAGGAGAGAGGAACAGTAGAGTTCAGGTGATGAGAAAAAGTGTAAATTCCCACCTTCCCTCAGAAGACAGCAGCGCTCCAGAGCACACCCGCACACATGGGGATCCTGTCCACGACCTCACACGATGTTTAGCGATCCCACTGTGGAAATGTTTAACTTTTTATTTTGTTTGGTGTTGTATGACAGAGCCAAGTCCACAAAGAAACAACCAGAACATCTATTGCCAGGTTCTATTTCAACTGGTGTGAGCTGTTTACTTTGGTTGCTACCAATCAAAACAAACTCTTCAGTCTTTTATCCCATGTATTGCATAGGAACCTTGACCCAGAACTACTGTCATGTGCAGGGGTCAGAAAGATGAGTAAAATGAGTGAGTTTTCCTGACTTGAAGGAGTCGGTATTCTGGGGACTGAGGAAAAAGCCTAAAGTCATATAACTTGGCAATTTGGAAGGGCAGCTTGAGGGAGTTTTTGGTACTGGTAAGGGATCAGGAAAATGGGGTCAGGGGAAAGGCAGACCTCAATACCCGCCTTAGCAGCAGTTTAACACCAAAGATTTCCACACAACATGCAAAGATAAGGGATAAGCTGCTTGAAGGAGCTGCAGACTACTAGGTGCTTGACTAAAGAATATGAATGTAGTCAGGCATGCTTAGGTTCAAATTCCAGATCTAAATTTACTGTGTGATCAAAGGTAAATTACTTAAATCCTTTCTGCCTCACTATTCTTATCTGTGAAGTCTGAGTGATGGCAACATTATGAATCATTATGAAACCACCTAGGACTACAAAGATTAATTGGACGAATGCATGTAAGTATTCAGCATGGCCCAGCAACAGCTAGCTATTGTTATTAACTGTAGTCAACTGTGACATGAGTGTAACAATGCTGTGACAATGCTGCAGAATGGGTGGGGTGGCTCATGTCTGTATTCCCAGCACTCTGGAGGCATACGCAGGGAGATGGAGAGTTTGGTGGTCAGCTAAGTCTACAGCGGGAGATCCTTTCTCAAAACAAACTATAATACTGGCTGATGCCAGCCATTTGTAGACAGGACAAAGACATCCTTCGCACTGGTTAGTCTGCTTTTAATTAATTCAACGTGCAGACCTTTCTGAGCCAGTAGGCAACAGATGATTGGTTCTTGATCTTCGCATCTCCTTTCTCCTGGGTACTGGGTGTATAGTTGCCTGGGCCAAGTGCTGCCAGTAACTTTTGGGAGATTCAAGGTTTCTCAGATTTCAGAATCCACCCAGAGGGAGCTGCTGTGGGGAATTTCCACAGATCTTTCCACATATGCCACTAGGAACACCGCACTGGTCCTGCTTCTCCTAATGTGTTCTTCTCTTTCCCAATGTCATGGTTCAGTTTGTTGTTGTTTTTTTTTTATGGTCCTGGGGTTTGAACTCTCAGGCCTGTGTACTGTCCCTGAGCTACTTTTGCTCAAGGCTAGCACTTGAGCCACTGTCCCAGTGCTCTGAGTTCAAATTATACCTACTTACTGTGTGGGGGGGCTTTGAGAAAATACTGAGTCTTATCAATCACTTCCTGTCAGACTACACTGTCAGGAGGAAATACTTAGATAGGTCATAGAAAATATACAGAATTAAATGAGATAACAAAAATAAAGTACCTAGGACAATATCTGTAATAAAGCAAATACTAATTACTATTTATATCATTCCTTGATTTTCCATTATGCATGTATCTAGTACATGCATAAAATCCTTTTTTGTTTCAAAGGATTTACTGTCTGTAATTATGAGAAAACTGAGAATGAATTACCAATTCTGTTTAATAGCCACATGGGACTTATACAACTCAAACTAGGTCATATTTTTTTAATCTCTTTGATGAGAAGGAGAAGTCAGCTACCCTTTAGACTTTGGCTTTGTGAACTTACCATCTGTTCTCAACAAATAGATCTGAAGACCCAGCAGTCATTGCTTGCCACTCCTGAAAGGACTGGTGCCAAGGATAACAGGTACCACTTTCATGATCCTCACTATGAACAATTAATGTATGTTATCTCATTTGAACCTCACAACTCCATTAGGCAGGTAACATTAGCCCCATTTTCTAGTTGGAAAACTAAGGGTCAGAAAGGTTAGAATCTCTATGTTAGTCAGACTTCTCATTGCTGTGATAAAACCTGGGACAGGCAGTTTAAAGGAGAGGAAGGGATTGCTTTAGTTCATGATTTCAGAGGTTCAAACGCATGGTAGTCTTCATTGTTTCTGGGCCCTGGTATGGTAGAATGTCATGTTCACCTCCTGGCAGCCAAGAAGCAAAGAGTCAAATAGGAAGGAGTTAAAGCCAGATACAATCCCCAACAACACACTGTTAGTGACCTATTTCCTCTAGATAGGCCCCACCAACTGAAGTTTCCAGTATCTTCCAAAACGTGCCACCAGCTGAAGACTAAGCCTTCAACACATGAGGCTATGGGGACATTTCATATTCAAAGTCAACATCACTCTGCTCGGTGCAAATGGCTCATGCCTTTAATTGTACTTCTCAGGCTCACCAGCTCAAGAAGCTAAACCCAAGTCTCTTCTATCCATTTAATCAGCATAAAGCTGGAAATGGACGTATGGCTCAAATGGTAGAGTACCAGCCTTGAGTGAAAAAGCTAAACAAGAGTGTGAGGCCCTGAGTTAAAGCCCCACTACTGGCACAGTATGAAAAGCAAAAAACAATAAACTATGAAAAACCCAACCCCTGTACCCACAAAAATCCCACCTTAACATCTTTCTAGATTATACAACTGGGTATTCCGGATTGGCAATATAAACACATTACTATAACTCACAGTTTTGTAAACATGAATAAGTCAGCAGCTTATCACTCTCTTCAAGTATTTTCCATCTGAAAAATTGAATACTGATTTTCATATTCATCCATCTCCCCAACATTGAAGACCCACTAGGTGCTAAGCATTGTTTTAAAAGGCTGCAGATGTGTGAGCAAAAAGTTCGGAGTGTGTTTTCCTAATTCTCACAGGCTATGATTCAGACAAATGTGTTACATCAAATGCCTAGGATTTGGCAGTTACTTTATTAATGCTCACAGTAATCCTATGTTGAGTGGTGCTCTTTCCACACCCACATTATCTGCTGTTATTAAATGTCAAAATAAGACTAAGCATCCAGACTGAGAAAAAAATGGAGTACTAGGTTCTTCTTAATTGGCTATAATTAGTTGATGGCTCCACATAATTAGTGTCAGTTTGAGAATGTAGTAGACAGATGTCATCTTCAAAAGCTGACTCAGCCTTTGTCAGTGAATATTGGAGGTTCACCATTCTGCTTTTAATATCCAGCCCACTGCCTTGTATGTATTAGATAATGAATGTATAATTGTTGAATAAAATTGAGTATTCATTACTATTACTATTATGGAGTAGTCTTCAAGTTGCATTATAACTGATATTTACTCCTAAATTTTGTATAAGGACATATGAATTAAAAAAAGTAAAGTTATAGCTAGTATAAATTAAAAAATAGAATATAAACAGAGGTAGAGAACAGTGGTGAACACCTGTCTTAGATAGAAGTTTTTCTCTTTCTCCAAAGTAACCCCTTTCTTCTATTTTTGAATCCATCTCTTCTTATGCAAAGGATTACTAGTAAGAATGGGCGACCCCAAGATTCTGCCTTTGGAGTTTTGCCATACTAAAAGTATCATTGCTTTTTTAGTCTTAAAGTCACAGACCCAGAATCCATAGCCAGGTACATCTTGTGAAGACACTCAATTTTAGTTTCTATTTTTTAAGTAAAATTGAGACAATGCTAACTTCTATGATGAGGAGCACTAAATAAGATGATCTCCAAGGTCACCCAGTACTTTGAATAAGAAGAGAATGTGAGGTTAGAAGCAGCAAGAGGAGTCACATGCCACAGTAGCTAAATGTACTGGAAATGTTATTGTACCCCACCACAGACCCCTTGACACTCAATGCCCCTTAGATACTGACTGCTTGGCACCTCAAGTCTCTGTGACTCTGATGCAGTCTTTTCCTGACCGTAGAAACTGTACTGCCCATGCCTAAGACAGAATAAAATGGTCACAGTTAATCCTCCCACATTGGCGTCAGCCAATGGCAAATTGGAGGTAGAGGATAGATGCAGACTCTTACCCCTCAAGTGGAACCACTCTGAGACAGGAAGGATCTACGCTTCCTCCAGGATGACCCAAAAGACTGAGCTCCAGAGGCCCGCAGTGACAACCTGCTTGCCACACACTCTCTACTGGCTTCCTTCTTTTCTTGTCTCAATTCTGCACTTGCTTCCCAGTGCTTCCTGGAAAGCCTTGGTCCTTTTCTCAGAATCTATTTCTGGGAAGACCAACCTAAAATAGGAGGACAATTTTCAAGAGTCATTGTAAAAAAGGAGATATTTATTTATGCCTAACTTTGTGATATTAGCAGGTAAAGGAGTGAAGGTAAGAAAAAATGGAGGCTTATAGGGCTACACAAAACTTAGAAAGGCAAATTGTCTGCGTTGGTATGATAGGGAGACCATCACTAAGAGATGTAGAGGGGAAATTGAGCTGTAGCACCAATGGTGCAGCTAAGCCAGACAGCACTGAGTAGGGAATGGGTTTGTGTCTTCAGAGCTCTGCCTTTCCTTCCTAAAGCACAGAAGAGCTTGGACACATCAAAGAAGAAAAAATGAATGAGAGAACATCAGAATAGCAACAATGAAAAGAAAAGCAGAGGGCTTGGGTTTGTGGCTCAATCATTGATTCCACAACCCAGAAAAATAAAAAGGAGAGGAGGAAAATATCCCACCTTATTATCTACCGGTTATTGTTTTACCATTAGTTTACATGTCTGTTCCTAAGACATTTGAAAGTGAAGTCTAGCATGGGGCTGAGAGGGGCATGTCCTATCAGCCTAGCAAACATGATAGGAAACAGTAAGGCAAATGCAGAGAAGATAGATGGTGTGAAGCCAACAGAAGTGCCAGGAAAGTTGGAAATGGGCTTTCTGGGTGAGGTGAAGGAGATTACAGACTGTGACTGCAAGTGGGATAATAAACCTCAGAAACAGAGAAGGCTGAGTGTGTTTGCATCAATCAAGATGGGTTGAGCTGGGAAGGTGGCTCAGTGGTAGAGTGCTTGCCTTGCATGCATGAGGCCCTGGGTTCAATTCTTCAGCACCACATAAACAGGAAAAAACCACTTTGGTGCTGTGGCTTAAGTGGTAGGGTGCTAGCCTTGAGCTGAAGAGCTGAGGGACAGTGTCCAGGCCCAGAGTTCAGGCCCCATAACCATCAGAAAAAAAATGGGTCAGAAGTGAAGGTCTTTAGCTCAGGAAATATTGCTGGGGTCAAGGAATCTGAAAGATTATTGCTGTGTCTTCTCTCCCAACCCACCCATCCATACTATGGACTGAGCCCTGGACCTAATAAAGGCTAGACAAATGCTCTGCCACTTATTAAGCCACACTCCCACTCCTTTGCGTCCTTTTCTTTTCTTTTTGTAGTTTTTTTTAAAGATAATCTTACTAACTTTGCCAATGCTGTCTTCAAACTCCTGCCTTTGATTCCTGAGTTTCTGAGGTTACAAATGTGTTCTACCACACGCAGCGAATGAAGTGAAGGGACAAAGAAGGGTCAGCGACAGCAGAAACTCCTGCAGGAGAAGGGAGGTTAGATCCTAGCAGTCCCTTCTGGGACTGTCTCAAGCTTCTGCTGAGCTGAGCAGGAGAGAGGTTAGGCTCACAAGAGGGTAAAAACTCACTGGCCACCCCCATTGCCCAATGACTTGAGGAGCAGGCCAGGAGCAGAACTCCATGCTGAAAATGATGGGGAGAACAGAGATTTATTTCACAGAGCATATTTCACGCAAGGAGGCAAAAACTAAACTTAAAAATGGATTTATAGAAATAAAGATTGTGATGGTTGTTTTTATGTCTCAACTAGGCTACATCTAGGTATTTTGTCAAACATTATTCTAGATGTTTCTGTGAGAGTGTTTTGTTTTGTTTTCAAAGATGGGATTCATATTGAAAACACTTAGATCAGCAAATTTTGAGTAAAGCAAATTATCCTCCAAAATGTGGGTGAGTCTGACCAGATCAACTGACGGCCTTAAGGGATAAAGACTTGCTTCTTCTAACAAAGAAGGAATTAAGCCAACAGATAGGCTTTGGATTTGAACTGCAACATTGAATCTTCCTTAAGTCACCAGACTGCCTGTCCATCCAGCAGTTTTGAGAATTGCCTGCCTGGACATTGAGCTAATTCCTCTTCCTCCTCTTTCACCTCCTTCTCTCTCTCTCTCTCTCTCTCTCTCTCTCTCTCTCTCTCTCTCTCTCTCTCTCTCTCTCTCTCTCTCTCTCTCTCTCTCTCACGCTCACTCTCACTCTCTCTGTCTTCTTTTCTCTCCTCCCTCTCTTCCTTTCTTCTCATTTCCCTTTCCTCCAGTCTCTTCTCCCCTTTCCCTTCCCTTTCCTTCTCTTCTCCTCTGTCTCTCTCACTAGTTCTGTTTCTCTGGAAAACCCTGACCATTATAAGGACTTATTTTTATCTACAATGTAGTGGGGTCCAAAGATAATAGGAAAAGGCAAATTGGTCAAAGGCTGAGAGAGATCAGGCCCAGGGCAAGACTGTCTGAATAGGGAGTCTGAATAAGGAACAGATTTGTAGGAGTCACATGAATGGCACAATGGCACAAACCTTTATTCTGATAGAATTAACTGCAGGAAATTAAAAGTCATTCTAGTTGTTTTAAAGTTTTAGATTTAATGCAGGTAAACAGTTACTTATAAGCCTTAGGAAAGGCTGTTTCCAGAAATGATTCCTAGCGTGACACAGTTAAAGGGTGTTCCAGCAGGTTGTTCTTTAGCTACCACCAAGAAGACAGGCCCTTGTGGATTGCCACTAGAACAGAGTACCAAACAATCCATTGTTTCCTCTTCAGCCCAGTGTTCTGAACATTCTCAGAGCCTGAAATACCTTTAGGAGCCCATAAAAATTCAGTAATGTTTTGATAAAATGGAAGAAAAAATGAGTTTTTAAGCTGAATAGTAATAGTAATAATAATAATAATAATAATAATAATAATGTAGCTGGGTGCTGGTGGCTCACACATATAATCCTAGCTACTCAGTCATGACTTGATACCAACCTTGGGACACATAAATTCATGGAATTCCATTTTCTAAGTAGTCATCAAAAAGCAGAAGTATGGCTCAAGTGATATAGTACCAGCTGATCAAGTTAGCAGAAAAAATGTGAGGGCTGTGTTCAAACTCTGGTACTAATAAACAACAACAACTGTAGTGATAATGATTATAATTATGATCAAATTGATTCATTTTACCTCTATACAGCCACAGAATATAATTTATTTTTTTCTCTTTTTAGAGGAAAGTGGTGTATCAATGCTGAGTGCCTAAAGGTAGTGACTATGAATGCAATCCCAAAGCCAAGGCCACAGCCATTTTCCTGTGTAATTGCCTTTTTTTGGGGGGTAGGGGGAGGGTAGCGGGAGGAATGCCAGTACTGGGACCAGAACTCAAGGCCTGAGCACTGTCCTGTGGCTTTTTTGCTCAAGGTTAGTGCTCTGCCACTTGAGCCACAGCTCCACTTCCAAATTTTTTAGTAATTAATCAGAAATAAGAGTCTCACAGATTTTCCTTCTGGTGCTGGCTTCAAATGACAACCCTCAGATTTCACCCTCCATAATAGGACTTCAGGTGTGAGCCAATGAGACTCAGCAATAACCATATTTAACCTGATTTAAACATTAACAATGCATACATTTATAACATCACATGAGCCAAGAGCTGGTGGCTCCTATCTGTAATTCTAACCACTCAGGAATCTAATATCTGAGGCCTGAGGTTTGAAGCCAGCCTGGCCAGGAAAGTACATGAGACTCCAACTGACCACCAAAAAAGCCAAAAGTAGAGCCCTGACTCAAGTGGCCGAACACCAGCCTTGAAGAAAAAAGCAAAAGGTGAGTGCTCAGTCCCTGAGTTCAAGCTCCGGTACTGGCACACACACACATGAAAATTACATGGTACCCTATTAATATATACATTTTTGTTTTTATGTATTATTTACAAATAAATTAAAAAGGAAAAAAGATTTCTAGTCTCTGCAATAGTAGAAGCTGAGTGTTTGTCTCACACATCTAGTAAGAATGAATACAACAAGTCTTTACTCAAGGAGAAAGGAAGGCTGAAAGAACTGGTAATGAACCCGGGCAATGCTCTCTTTCATCTGTTGAGCTTAGAAAATGCCGTGGCCCTCCAACTTTATACCTATACTAGTATCATAACATGGGCAACATCATGTATGAAAGGAATTAATTATCTGCTCTGTACTTTCCTCCCTTAAAAGATGTAGTCTATTGCAAAGAAGCAACATAACCTAATAATTTATTTAAATCAAAGTACCAGTTACCAAAACCCAAAATCAGAAACACTCTAGGACTGGAGATATAGCTCAATGCTACATACTTGCCTAGTTTTCACAGGCTCTAGGTTCAAGCCCTGGCACTGAAAAACAAACTTCCAAATTACAACCATTTATTATATTTCTATCATCTATGGAGAGTATGACATTTGACTAGGTTGTGTTAATTCCCAGGAAGCTCAAACCTTCATAATTTTTGCAAATGCAAAGTAATGCTGGATTCACTTGCCAGAATACAGACTAAATTCATGTTTTACTGGGGACATGACACTTTACAATGAAAGCCTAGACATCTTGTGCTGAAATCATTATTATCCCCTAAAAGAAATCTTCTCTAACTCAAGAGAGTTCCCACATTTCGTCCTATTCTTGTCTCAGTGAGGCTAGAAATCAGAAACATGATTCATTAACTAGAATTAACTTTTGTACAGGCAGAATTTCAAACAGTTGGCAAATAGAAATTCTATTTTGACAGTGGAAAGAATTACAATAGGTTTCTCTTGGACAGATTTGCAATGACATTTGACAGAGTAAAGGAGGTTGTTGATTCAGATAGCTAGAGGTGATGTAAGGTATCAGGTTTGACTGTGGTTTGAGTGTGTTATCCAAGATTTCATGTGTTAGAGGTTCAGAACTTAATGTGATGCTGTTGGGCAGGTAGTGTGGATCCTTAAGAGGCGGGGCCTATTGGGAGGACTTTAAGCCATTGGAATGGCTCTCCTAGGAAGGGATTGTGGTAGGTATCACAGGACTCTGAGTTCTCAAAACAGCAAGTTGTTTAAGAGGGAATCTGACCTCTGAATTACTTCCTCTCTGGCCCTGTGTCCGTTCCTCCCACTCATGTTTTTATCAGGATGCCAGAGGCTCTCACCAGAGCCAAACTTGAGCCTCCAGAATTATGAACTAACTAAACGTCTTTCTTATTTTTTTACACTTGCATTCCACCCAACATATTTACTTATTAATTCATAAGCTAAATTGGAAAAAAATATCTTAAATAAAGTAAGTCAGGCCCACAGAAACAAAGGATCTATGCTTTCCCTTATAGGTGGAAGCTAGATTTCATTTAAACTTCTTTTTCTTGTTTTTAAATGAATAAGACAGGCTCAGGAATTTGGTAAAATGCAAAAGAGGCAGACAAAAATTTCATTAGGATTTAGTAAGTGCAAAACCCTGAGTTCAGTTTCTGGCATTAAAGGAGAAAACAATTCATTAGGAAAAATTCTAAAAGCCCGACAAGATCAGCAGTAGAGAATAAGTCAGTCTATCTTACACTGTGAGGAGAGGGCTGGTCAGCATAAGCCGAAAGGAGAATGTAACCAAATAAAGCATTTCCAACAGAGAGTAAAAAACCAACCCCTATAGAATGGAATCACAGTTTAGCTTTGTTTTATAGTCCCCCATCTTCTGGTAATATGTAGGACATTCTCCAGGAAATAGCTGTAACATTTCTCTCCCTCTCAAGAAAAGAGTGTGGGAAGGCAATTGAGTATGAGTTAATTATTACAGAATATTTTCATTAAGATGCTTCTGGATGATAATGACAGAAAAAAAAATCCTACTCACCTTAGGGAAGGAATTCACTAGACTGTGTAACTGAAAATCCAGTGATACTACGGACTTTAGGCACAGCTGGATTCAAGGTTCAAGTGTATTCATAAGTCATGGTTTTTCTTCATCTCTGAGCTCTGTCTTTCACTGGGTGATTTTGGCCTCAGGTTCTACAAGAAAGCAAATTGCAGAAGCTCTGCCTTTAGATTCTCTCAAGTTCTACTCTGTGAGAGAGAGAGTGTGTGTATGTGTGAGAGAGAGACAGAGACAGAGACTGAGAGAGACAGAAACAGATACAGAGAGGAGAGAGAGGAGAGACAAGAGCTATAGTGAGAGCGCATTTACTTCTGTCCCCAAACACTTAGCAAATACGTTATTGTACTTCAGCGACTCTTGTGGGCCTTATATCAGCCTTCAACTGAATCTACAGTCTGGACAATGTTAACCTGTCCTTAACAAGATACCTTATGGGACAGAAGTGGGAAAATCACTAGGATCTCTGGTACTAAGAAGAAGGACAGTGTAAGTGAATAAAAATCAGAGATAACTGAAAACGCAAATGGTCAGAATGTCCATGAAACCTTCAGGAGAAACCTAAAGTCTAGTCTTATTTGAATTTACAGCACTAAATACTATATGACATTTGATATATTCCAAACTGAATCAGACAGCAGGGTGTGTTGACAGCATGTTTGAGAGGAAGGGAAACCGGAAGTTGTTAGAATTAGCACAGAACTAGTCTCAAGGATGGATAAGTACTGGCCTGGTTTGGTTTCTGTTTCCCGTGTGATTCGGTGTAATTCATCTCACCTTTCTGGTTTTCAGTCATTTCTCTCTCTCAGTATCTCCCTCCCCCCCCCCTCAGTTTTAAACAGTCATTTGTGTTAGCTATTTTACTGGGTTATTGTGTGGATAGAATCAGGTAAAAGTATTGAGGAGGAACATGTTTTTATTAATTTATTATAAGAAATAGTTGCATAAAGATATGACATATTTTTTCCATAAAGAATGATGAGATTAATGTCCTTCATATGCTTCACTTCTAAGGAGTATGCACTTCCTGAATTTCTGGTATAGCAAAGCAAAACCAGGGATTGAACCCAGAGCTTCGTGCTTGCTGTGCAGTGCTCTATCACTTGAGCGAGGCTACCCCATCCCAGCCCCAGTTCTTAAGTTTCTGACTGCAAAATGTAAAGCAAGTTGGCTGGAAGTATAACTCAGTGGTAAAGTACTTATCTCTCATGTATGGGGTTCTGGGTTCCATGCAAGAAACACACACACACACACACACAAAGTAAAAAATTTTTAAATGAGACAAGTTGCTTTTACTGTGTCTAGCAACTAAATCTGAAGTGTTAGTCATTTATTGAGTTTTTACTAAAATGAATGAGGGAGTTTAACATTAGACTAGAGATCAAGGTAATCCACTCTCAGATTTTTTTTCAGTCTTATTCTCTTATTCTTTATTCATTCTGTAGCTGCTTGTGTGTGTGTGTGTGTGTGTGTGTGTGTGTGTGTGTGTGTGTGTGTGGTGTGTGTGTGTTTGTGTGTGTGTGTGTGTGTGTGTGTGTGTGATGAACAATGAATTCATAGAATTTACAGCCAAGATGTCATTAAAATGTTAAATCAACCACGTGCTGTGGCACACATCTGTAATCCCAGCTACTTGGGAGTCAAAGATAACAAGATTATAGTTTGATGCCAAATTGGGCAACAATTAATGGGATTTCCATTTCATAAACAAGCCAGGCATGATGGTACATGAGGGCTATTTGGAAGATGGGGGAAAGGTAAGAGGATCACAGTCCAACGCTGTCCTAGGGAAAAGTAAGAACCCTTGTATGAGAAGCAAACTAAAAAGCAAAAGAACTTGAGGGCATCCTACTTGAGCAGTAGAGTGCTTGAGTTTAATCCTCAGTACTGTGAAATGTTGAGTAACACAAATGACACACAAACTGACAAGAGCTGTAAGGCAGCTCTGAATGGGAGTTTGTTTTGATGGAGAGAAGTAGTGACATAAAAACTTAAATGAGAAATAGAATTAGTCTTTATGACAATATGTGGATGGTGATGCAGACAATTAAAATTAGATTTAATTAAAATTAGATTTAATTACAATTCAAATTCAAATTCCAGATAGACAGAAACCCCTCGTACAAGTGTTTCACACTGACTCTTGGTTTTTGGCCATACAGCATCTGTGACCCCATTTTATACCTTTTCTCCTTGGAAGAAACTCACCTCTGTCTATAGTTTTAGCAAATGCAGACATGTAACCAAAGCCTGACTGCAACACTCTTTCCTCTATGTTAATTGTTTCAAGAATGAACATTTGCTTCAAGTTAGCCAGCCAGGTGTTTTTCTAGACTTTTTCTTATACAGCATGAGAAAACTCTGAGTCATTTTGCTGCAGTTATTAAGCTGAGAGTGTATGAAAGTGTAAGGTTGCCAACTTGTAGGGTTAGAGGAATCCAAGCAATATTTTTATTAATAAGACTGAACAAAAAGAAGACAGCCAGGATCAGCCATCCTGAAAAACAGTTCAGATTTATTCCTTTGGGTAACTCCCCACTATTTCTGGACCCAGTCATGATAACTTTAAAAAAAAAGCCTTAGAGAATAAGGCTTTGTAGCAAAATGAAATCATCTTAAAGTACTGCCAAAGGCCTTGCCCTCCAGTAAAGATAATAACAGAAACAACAAACTAAAACCTTACTAAAAGTAACCTAGGAGAAGAGGCCAAGAGATAAACAATAACTTGCTCTCAACTTGTAGAAGCTGAGGGAAAGCTGACCCTGTCAGGGTCATGGTAGCCAGTTTAAATAGCACAACTGAAAGTGAAGCCAGCAGCACAGATTCTATTTTTTTTTTTTTAAAAAAAAAGGCTTTGCTATACTGAGCGCCACTGCTTGGCTCTCAGACAAGAAAGGGAACTTGTGACCAAAAGGGACACTCCAAAAAGAATTTCAATGAAGTACAACTTGAGCAGAAACAATAAGTTGCCCAGATTTCTTGGCTCACAGACAGAGAGCCTGGCATGTGGAATGAATGTCATCAGTAGACAATGCAGCCTTGATTGGTACCTATGGAGCCTGCTGCCCACGTGGTCTTCTTGGGCTGGCTTCCTGGTAAACTCTATTTGGTGAGTGCCAATACATTTCGTTCTGTTTTCTGGACTTGTTGTTTCTTTCCTCCAGATCATTCCCACAGAAACCTTTCCCACCCCGGACACTCTGATATTCTTTACTAACATGTCATCATAGAAAATTTTCCTACTGGAGTGCAGAGCAATATTGATGGTAGAAATGTAAAATGGATCAATCCTTTAAAGAATCATTTGGCAGTTTCATATAACAATAAGTATATATCTACCTATGATACAATAGTTCTAATCCAATAAATCTACCTGATAGCAATGGAAATATAAGTGCACACAAAGACTTTTATAAGAATATACATAATACCTTTATTCACAAGCCAAATACTGAAAGTGACCTAGATGTCTACTGATAGGAGAATAAACACCTTGATATATATGTATATATATATTATTTTGTTTTATTTATTTTTTGCCAGTTGTGGGGCCTGATCTCTGGGCCTGGACACTGTCCCTCAGCTTTTCAGCTCAAGGCTAGTGCTCTACCCCTTGAGCCTCAGTGATGCTTCCAGCTTTTTCTGCTTATGTGGTGCTGAGGAATCGAACCCAGTGCCTCATGCATGCAAGGCAAGCACTCTACCACTAAGCCACCTCCCCAGCCCACCTTGCTATATATTTATGCTTTGGAATATTACTTGGGAATAAAAAGGGACAACTGGTAAATGCAATGATGTGCACATATATCCAAAACAGACACACAATACCAAAAAAAATTATACAATATAATTAGAGGGTGATGACAATCATCTGTGTCTTTTTTGGGTGCATAGATGTATACAGTTATCAAAAATATATAAATGAGCATCTAAGATCAATGCTTTTCCTTGAGTAGAACTTACGCCTCAATAAAAATGAATAATCTTCCTTTATGAAGCCATGTCAACATGCTTTTGCATAGTCTTACATTTCAGGTACTCAAAAATGTGCTTCCCATCCCTTCCTATATCTTAAAGAGCTCATGAGAAAAAGTATAGAAGAAATCAAGGGCAATCACTAACAGAGATAAATGACAAATTGTAGCCACACAAGGAGAAACTGGCTGGGTCTGTGGCAGAAGGGTTAAACTGTTTACTATATTTTGGACAACAACAGACACCCCTTGTAAATGTGTCCTAGAAGGCAGTTGGTGGGAATTCCAACCTGTTCTGGCATCTGGGGTTCACATAGAGCGCTTAGCAGAAACTGACCCTTGTTACCATGGGGATATAAAAATCTGGCATAGCATCCTTAACTCATTTTTGAGTGGCTCACACCTTTCCTTGAGACCCTTTTACACCCAGCTCTTTATTATTTTTTATGATATATTATTAGGCTGAAAATATAGTGGAATAGATAAAAGCACGGTCTGTGTGATCAGAGAGACCCGAGTTCATTATTTTACCTCCATCACTTATTATGTGTCTAACTTTGGGGAAATCATCCAACCTATATAGGATGTCTAAGAACTCTTTACTCTGCATAGGTTGGCTTTTAAAAAGGAAAAACTGAAAAAGGCTGTACTATATTTATCAACCTTATCTATCAATTATGCTCCAACTCCAACTTCTTGGAGAGGGGAGGGGCAACTGTCTAATAGAAAGGAAGCATTTCAATGACTTTTTACAAATTGAGCAAACTTATGCATGAAGTCACCACCTATATTAAAAATGGAATATAAGGCTGGGAGTGTACCTAAGGAGCAGAACACTTGTCTAGCATGCACAAGGCTCTTGGTTTGAACCAGAAAAGAACAGAACATGCCTAACACCTCCGGAAACAGCTCATCCCGCCCCATCACCAACATTGTGTCTTCTTTGGCCAACAATTTTCTCCTAATAATAACATACCTTGACTATTTTTTAAGCCTGGCACTAGTTTTGCCTTGTTTTGAACTGTATACAAATGGAATTAGATAGAATTGTACAGTAGGCTTTTTGGTGTCTATCTTTTTTGTTTGGTCTTGTAAGATTCCATCACGTTATACCTCTTATATTCTCACTGTCTATGGTCTTCTACTGAGAGGAAGTGTGTGTGTGTGTGTGTGTGTGTGTGTGTGTGTGTGTGTGTGTGTGTGTGTGTGTCCTATAGAAAATGGATGCTTGATGGTTTTTATTAGGGAACTATTACCAGGATTAGTGCTGCTCACTGACATGAATGTCTTTGGATGAGCATGTATAACATTTGATTAGATACTGTCAAAGAACTTTCCAAAGGATTTACTATGCTCTTACCAAGACCTCCTTGTTCTATGTCCCTGACAAAACTTGATATTGTCAGTTTGACATTTTAGCCATTCTGGTGAGGCTGAAGTTTATCCTCTCTTCCTCATTTTTACTTCAATTGCAAACTGCTGTCAGCGGTTTTTTTTGTTTTATTTCATGAGTTTTACCACTTGAGTTTCATTTCCCTTCATACAGTGGCAGAGGTCCTTGGGTTCTATTTTCTTTTCTTATTATCATCCATCCTACAAGAAATCCTAATGAATTACTTCTTGCCTTTTCCAGCTTCAGTTCACCATGTTTTTCTCCCAATGACTACATCATACCCTTTCAAAAATCCACAAAAAGAAAATAAGCTGATTGTTAAAATAAATAGTAAAGTAAGGAATTTACATGAGTGGAATGGCTAAGTTTTTTAGTCTCCTTAAGACTTTGCTTCATTGGTATTCACATGAATGAAAATAGGATTTAAAATTTTTCACACTATTATTTTTATCTGCATATTTTTATTTCTCAAGAATATTACTATTTTTATCATTTTTCAAAAAAAAGTTCTCTTTTTTTGAGGAAACAGGAAGAATGGGAGACAATACGAGGGCCTGATGCTCTCTGGAATCTAACACAGAGGTTGAGCAGTTTGGAGGCAGAGAGCTGCATTTCTTTAAAAACAACAAAAACCTGTTTATTATTCCTCTGAAGTTTTTGATATTTCCTATATAAGTTAATCAAATCTGACCTCATCATCAGAACCTGGCACAGCTTGTTTCTCTCCTTCCTATTTGTCCTAAGGACACAGTGGGGCCCTACAAATCAGACTTCCAACTATCTTTCAACTCAGACCCCAGCTAGACCAAGCTCACTTTTTGCCATTCCAGATGGCAAAACCTCTAAGAGATGGTCTATTAAAGCTCTCAATTATCTGCTGATGCAACATATCTTCTAGGCAGAAATCCCAATTGCTAATGCAGATCTCTGCCCAACTCCTCTTTAACTCCATTCTTGGAACTTTCACCTTCAGTCATGAAGCTATTATTTTACGTATTCTTCCTGGATTCTCAGGTCTTGTTTTTCTTTTATTGTTTTGTTTTTGCAGTCATAGGGCTGGAAACCAGGGCTTTATTCCTACTAAGCAAATACTTTACCACTGAGCTACATCCCCAGTCCTCATGTGGTATTTATTATATAATTAGTCTTTATTATATAATTAGTACTGTAATATTAATTTCAATATTGGAATAGTAATGTAATTTATTTTAATATAATGTGCAGTAACTATGCATTATATTGTAACTTACATGTAAATATAATTTATCATACATACCATTATGATAAATAATATATAGTACTGCCTATAATTTGGGGGGCTATTTATTTCATACTAGGAAATGACATATTCTCTCTTTTTGATCATCTGCACTATGCTTTTTTTTTATTGTGAAAATACTGTACAGAGGAGTTACAATTACATGGGCAAGATAATGAGTACATTTCTTATCAAGCATTGTAGCTTCCTCCTTTGTTTCCCCTTCCCATCTCTAACCATCCTCCCCCCACCCCCCCCGCCCCCTGCCCAAAAGTTGTAAAGTTTGTTTTCGACATAACGACTTGTACATCTCATTGTTGCAATGAGTCCACCTGTATCCCTATTTAAACGACTTGTTTTTCCCCTTCCCCTCCACACATTATACCGACATCAAATACAGTGAAAGCAGGGATTATACTGTGGGGGAGGAACATACAAAGAAACAAAGAAATCATCTTATAAATGTGTTAGAAACAATCACATGAAAGAAAAAAACATTTGAATACATATCTTAGGGTTCATTTCCCTAACATCACCTTATCTGACCTTTTCTGCTTGACTCAGACATATACTAGATATTGCAAATAAGGGAAACCATGGGACCTATGTTTCTTTGGGCTTGGCTTAGTTCACTTAATATAATTTTTTCCAGGTCTTTCTATTTCCTAACAAATGGGGCAATGTCATTCTTTCTGATGGAGGAATAGAATTCCATTGTGTATGTATACCACATTTTCTTGATCCATTCATCTACTGAGGGGCATCTGGGTTGGTTTCATACCTTAGCTATAGTAAATAATGCTGCAATAAACATAGTCATACTGGTAGCTTTAGTGTGGTCTTGTTTGTAAACATTTGGGTAAATGCCCAAAAGTGGGATTGCTGGGTCATAGGGGAGCTTGCACCATGTTTTTTGTTACACAAAATCATAATTCTACAGATAAAAATAACAAATAAACAAAAGCCTTGCAAATACAACAGAGCCAGGATTCTAAAGCATGTTGCTTTTTTTCAAACATGGTTCCTTTTTCTTCTCAACTTTTCTTTTGTTAAGAATATCCCTGATTTCATTCTCTACTAAGCCCTAAATTCTCACCACCACCAAATGAACTGTGCTGTCGACTTCTATTTTGCTTTGTTTCTCCTGATAGAGCCTACACTACACAAGGCTTTAACACTTCCCACTGGTCATTTTCTACAGACTATGCTATTATCAGACCTGTCTGCCAGTATCTTTACTTCAGAATCTTTACTTTTAACCCCTATCAATCCAACACAACTCAATAAGGAAACTTCTCTGCCTGTTCCTGCAGCTCACAAAATATGACCTGTTTCATCCTGGAACTTAGGCTCTAGGTAGGTGTGATGCATACCCACAGCTACTTGAAAGGCTAATCCAAATGTTCAACTTGAGCCCAGAAGATCAAGACCAGCCTCAAATGGGTAACACAGCAAAAGTCCATTTCAAAATTAAAAAAGAAAACAAAAAATAAACAAGAAGATGTATTTGTCTTTTCAAAGAAGAATGCATCATACCAGAAAACAATATGAAAGAGATTTAAACTAAAATATATAATTATGTCTTCTTTACCTTAATGCAATAGAAAAATAAGGAAATATTATGGTTAGGAAAACAGAAAGTAAATGTCTTATGCAAGAAATTTTACTTTTTACCCCCAACCCACCTCTTCATAAATATGAATAATGAACAGGAAGAAAAAAATCCTACTGTAAGGGCCAAAAAGTTTGGCCCTTAATTTCTATTAAAAAAATGGTTTCTTTAACAGGAAGGAAGGAAGGAAGGAAAGAAGGAAGGAAGGAGGGAAGGAAGGAATATCTAAAGCAAGTAAATCATGTAAAAGAAAAAAGGTCCTGCAGGAAGTAGTAGGAGGTGGTGTCTTACAGGACACCTGAGTCATAAGAAATGTTTGATTTGGCTGAAAAGACAGCCACATACTCTGAAACAGAAGCTCCAGACCTCATCTACATGCTCCACCCAGTGTCCTCCCTCAGCCATGGGCTGACAATAAAGCTCCCCTTCCTCAGTCTGTCCTCATGCTTGTAAGACAAGTTACTTCCTCAGAGAATCCCACAGAGGGGCCTAGAAGGAGCCAGCCTCTTTCTCTTCTGTTTGATTCCTTCCAATCTCCCAGTGAGCCCTGTTGATAAGTACAAGGATTCACAAGACCACTCACTCTATTGCAACATTTGACATGCCCTCATTATCACAACACATAAAATGTTCAGCCCTTGATTATCAATCTCACCCAATTTCTGACCAAGGATATACTCCCAACGTGCTTTCAAGTTCTATAGAGTTTTGCTATTCAGTAAGTATTATGGCATTTTAAAAAGCTAGGTCTGGAGGGGAAAAAAATCCTCTTATCAAATTGACTAGGGTTTGCCTTTATGTAATAATTTGCTTCAAAGTCACTGGCTTCACCTTGACTTCTAAACTTACTAGCTCTCAAGTTGGAAGCTCAAAATAAGCTGCATTCTTATGACTTTTTCAGACAGTGGATGGCTTCTATTAAATCATACTATGAAGTTGAGCTGGCTCCTACCTCTATGCAGACTAGCTTTATTTTCTGACTAAGACAGCCTGGTGAGCAGTTTGCATTGCTCAAAAGCATGACATCAAATTACTGCTGCCATCTTTTGTCCCAAACATTAGTTCCTGGAGTCTTGTCTCACTTCCCATTAGTAGAGACCCATCTATGGCACACTGCCTCTCTGGCCAGACAGTAGCTGAGGAGTGCCTCAGACCTATGCCTATTCACTGCTTCAGCTGTTTTTTTTTGAGCTATTGTTTTCCCAATGGCAACCAGAGGGGACAGGTGCACAGTCCCAAGGCATAGAGGTCATATTTTAATTCATCTTTGTAACTTCAAACCATCTCTGGCTCAAAGTAGGAGCTCAGCATGTATTGTGGAAGGAAAGAAGGCTAGAAGAGAGGGAAGAAATTAGTGATTTGCTTAATATACTATAGTAGAGAACTAAATAGAATGCTTGGCTCCCTAAATCCACATACAGTGCTCATCCAGCTCTACCATATAGGTTTACATTAACCTCCTACAAGAGAGAAAAAGAAGATGGATGCTAATAGAGGAAGGGAGAAAGTTTACAGAAAACACAATATGTAAAACTGGTTTAATTCATTGGTGGACTAGCACCTGGGTCTAAGGTTTGCTCCAAGACCGATACATTAAATGTCAGAATAAATGATGCCACTGTCCAAATTCTTATGGCTGGAATGGACTTAGATAAATACTTAACTCTGTGAGAATGAGAATAGTGAGAATAGTGAAAATATATTTTTAAGATTCAGTTGTGGCCACTTCCAATGTCTGAGGTGTTCTTTCCGGGCCGGGGGTGTGGGTAGGGGATGAATGTGCATCTATACACATGCTTACACGCACACACAGGTACAAGGGCTTGAGTTCAGAGCTATACAATTTCACTTTGCTTTTTCACTCAAGTCTGTAACTCTACTACTTGAGACACATCTCTTCCAGTTTTTTGCTAGTTAATTAGGAATAAGAGTTTTGGGGATTTTTCTGTCCTAGCTGGCTTTGAACTGTGATCCTCAGATATCAGCCTCTTGAGTAGTTAGTGTGATAGGCATGAGTCACTTGGGCCTAGCCCAATGTTGAGATTTTTAAATATATAAATACATACAATTGATTCCTGCCCATCCTGGTAAGATCTTATATCCATGTGGGAATCATCAATAAGATAAATGTATTTTATGGATCTGTTATAAATTTAAACATCTCAAGTGAAACTACCACGGTAGATAGTCATTAACTTGATTTAATTATTATGAATCAAATGGAAGTCAGAAATCTCAATGGAAATTCCAGCAAGAAATTTTTTTCAGAATATGACTTCAATGTGATTTTTTTTTCATGTGCTGTTGACTGCAGAAAAGTAGGCAAGAAAAGTATGCTAAAAAGGAGATGTTTTTTGCCTTAGCTGAAGTATTAATTAAGACTAAAGACCAGCTGAGCACCTGGCTCACGCCTGTAATCCTAGCTACTCAGGAAGGTGAGATCTGAGGATCATGGTTCAAAGCCAGCCCGGGCAAGAAAAGTCTGTGAGACTCTTATCTCCAATAAACCACTAGAAAACCAGAAGTGGTACTGTGGCTCAAGCGGTAGAGCACTCGCCTTGAGCTGAATAACACAGGGACAGCGCCCAGGCCCAGAGTTCAAGCCCCACGACTGACAAAAGAAAAAAAAAAAAAGACTAAAGACCAGCAAAAAATGAAATACTTGAAACTTAATTGGAGATAAGAGTCCTAGGGACTTTTCTACCCAGGCTGGCTTCAAACTACAATCCTTAGATCTCAGCCTCCTGAGTAGCTAGGATTATAGGTGTGAGCCTCAGGCACCCAGCTACTTGTTAGACTTTTATCTTTAATGGATATATTATTAAAATTAAGCAAACTTAACTTTTAAATGAAGATTTTTTTAATGTTGAAATGAAAAGAGAAAAGGTACTGATTCCCAATAGAAAAGGATATTTTTCTCTAATACCTTTAATAGCAAACAAATAGGCTTTCATAACCATAAATGTATTTGGATACTGCCAGATTGTAGATTGAAACTTACAAAAGCATGTCTAATGGCATAGTTCAGTGAGAAAGCATTTTTCCCAACACATGCAAAGCACTAGATTCAATCAAATCAAAACAAACAAACAAACAAAAAAACCACAAAGTCTGTTTTCCTTGTGCTTTGCTTGGTTCCCAGTACTCTCAGACACTCTGTCATCTCCACTCAATAAGCCAGCTTATACCAATATTCACAACAGCTTGGGGGAATAAAAGCCTGTTTTTCCACTCTGGTAACACTAATTCCAGCCACTTCTACCTATTAGCAGGAGTAGCTCATACTAATTACATTTACTTGTTTGTTAATTATGCTATGTCTAATTCTTTTTATGGACACTTCTAACTGTAGGAGATACAAATGTCTACAGTAGTCCCTTGCTATGCTGCAGTTAAATAGTGATTCCTCACCTATCGAAGGAGTTACCTTCCTGAGACTCCCACAATAGATGAAAATCACAAAGTAGCAATAGTAAACTGTGATATATTGAGGGACAACTATATATAATGCTACTACTTCATGGATATAGATAGATCTCTATCTCTATCTATCTATCTATCTATCTATCTATCTATCTATCTATCTATCTATCTATCTTACTTTTGTACTATTGCCTTCTTGTCACTCTCTTCTTTTGGCCTACTCCCACCTGCTAGTTATAGAACATGTTTACTTTCACCCAACATATACATACATATATACATATGTATACATACATACATACATATACATATATATAATTTTATTTTATATTCTTTTATGAGGCAAATTCCTACTATGTAACCCCCTAACAGGCCCAGGACACTTGCTTCTACTGCCTCAGCCTCCTAAGTGCTGAGATTACAGGCTTACACTATCAAGCCCAACTTCCATTATACAGTATCTTAATTTATAACATCAGGTTTTATTTTATCTATATATGTGCATGGAAACTTATTTTCAAGAAATTAACATTTCAAAAGTTTGCTTTTGGGGCTGGGAAAGTGGCTCACGGATAGAGGGCTTGCCTTGCATGCATGAGGCCCTGGACTAGCCTTGAGCTGAAGAGCTGAGGGACAGTGCCCAGGCCCAGAGTTCAGGTCCCACAACCGACAAAAAAAAGAAAAGAAAAGAAAAAAAAACTTCGCTTTTCTTCACTCATACTACTAATAGTTTTCAATGTCTTTACAATGGTAGTATATGAACCATTAAAATGAGTATGATTTCCCCAATTATTTTAAGATAAGCAGTAAGGCAAGGCTAAGAGTCCCATAGGCCATAGCAACTTTGGGAAATGTTACCTTGCTGAATCTTATAAACCTGGAAATAATTCACATCTACCCAAAATTTCAGGTCTAGTTAAGAGAGGAAAAAGTTGGATATTATTCAGCATTCTCAGACTATTTGAAATCAAATAATTTCTTCCTTTTTTTGGGGGGGGGGTCCAGTGGTAGGCCTGAACTCTGGGCATGGGCGCTGTCCCTCAGCTCTTTGGCTCGAGGCTAGCACTCTACCACTTGAGCCACAGCGCCACTTCCGGCTTTTTTCTTTTTGCTTATGTGGTGCTGAGGAATCAAACCCAGGGCCTCAGGCATGCAAGGCAAGTGCTCTACCACTGAGCCACCTTCCCAGCCCTCAAATAATTTCTCTAATTAGAGATTTAGGTCTATTCAATTCAGAAATTTTGTTTAATAAATGGATGATGTCAGGTTAAAAGAGATGGATAAAAGCTAAAGTGGCCCTCTAAGTTTTCCAGGACATTTAAAACTAGTGAGGAAGCATGTAGGACATAAGAAAGATTAAAAACTTATGAGATTAGCTGCTATAGAAGAGTAGGTAAGATTGCAAACAGGAGGGAAGAAAAGAGACGTAAGTAGAAACAAGAACTTAGGCTGCTGACATAAACTTGATCCAGGCTGGTCCAACTTGTAAAACCCTTCTGTTCCCAGTGTCTTTTTGAATTCTCTCTTCCTGAAGCTGCTATGTTTCTGGGTGTGCCCAAGGGATCTTCAGACTTAACAAACCAGTTATTCAGAGCCAGGTATTTCAATAAGAAACAAAATGCTGAGTAACAACATGAAGTCATCTGTTGCTTGCCAAGAGCTCGAAAACCTGGGTGGTTTCCCAATCTTAAACAAGCAGAAGGATATTAAAGCCATTCTCCCAAACAAAAACCTGGCAAGGCTTACCAATACAGGAAATGCTATGTGCAGATTCAGCTGGGGAAGGAGCACCATCTGTGGTCAGTATTGGCTACTTCCAAATCAGATGGGCAAAATGTAGATCTCAATTATGTTGCCTTTTTGGCATGACAGACTACATGACTGCATAACACATGACTAATAAATTACCTTTGTGCAACATATTTCTGGGTCCAGGAGTAAAAACTTAAAGAGATTTAAATAGGACATGATGCTGCTATAAATATGAACGAATAAACAACCTGGGCAGAAAGTCACAAATGATGATCTCCAGATATTCTTCGGGAACAATAGAGTCTGCTGCTTCCTCATATGGATGAAATCCTTATCTGATGAATCAGCTCTAAGGCTCTATGGAGCTTGCTCCTGTGTCTGTCATACAGTATCACAGGGCTGTAACCAGCTCCCCTCTTATTCAACATCCTCATGTCTTTTGCCCAGTGGCTCATGTTTGATCATTTGTTCTAGGAAATTATACCAAAGAGTTGGATGATCTCACACAACAACTGAAATACAAAGAGGAATAAGCAGTCAGCAACCCAAGGAGGTTTTGGAATAATAACTTGGAAACTTCTTATTTTAACCTTCACTTAAGACAATTAAAAAGTCTTAAATATGACTTAAAAAGACTTAAATATTATTAAAATAACATTTTCTCCTAATGAAAAATACAAAAATATATGACACTGAAAAACCTGGAGTCTTCTCATTATCAATGGACTTAACTCCCCAATTAAATGACATAGACTGACCAGTTGGATCAAAAAACAAGATCCATTTTTTTGCTGTCTTTAAGAGACACAATTGCTGGATGGGAAGGGAAAACAAAGGAGGAGGCTACAATGCTTGATAAGAAATGTATCCATTATCTTGCCCATGTAATTGTAATTCCTCTGTACAGTATTTTCACAATAAAAAAAGAGACACAATTGCCCACTCTTCCCCCCTCCCCGAAAACAAAATACTGAAAATTAAAGGCTGGAATAAAATCTATCAAGCAAATGGCCCCCATAAGCAGGAGGGAGTTGCAATCCTAGTATCAGATAAAATAGACTTCAATTAAAACTAGTCAGAAAAGATAGAGAAGGGCACTACATACTAATAAAGGAAATGTTCCTACAGGAGGATATAGCAATCCTAACCATCTCTACACCAAATTCTGGAGCACCCACGTTCATCAAACAAACATAACTTATTCTAAAACACACACAGTGATTATTGGTGACTTTAACATACCACTGCTGCCCCTGGACAGATCTACACAGCAAAAGCTCAACAGAGAAACTACAGAACTAAACAACTGCATAGACCAACTAGACTTAACAGCCACAGAATATTCCATCCAACAACACCAGAATTCACATTTTTCTTGGCAACACATGGATCATTCTCTAAAATAGACCATGTTTTAGAGCAAAAGCAAGTTTATGCAAATTTGGAAAGATTGGAATTATTCCATGCATTCATTCAGACCACAATGAAATAAAATTAGTGCACAGTGCCAAAAGCCACAATAGAAAATCGTGCAACACATAGAGACTCAACAACACATTGCTGAATCACCAATGGATCATGAAGAGATCAGATTCGAAATTCAAAAGTTTATGATATTTAACAAAAAGGAGCAAACAAAATACCAGCTTCTCTGGGACACAGCAAAGGCAGTTCTCAGAGGAAAATTTATAGCTCTGAGTGCCTATGTCAACAAATTGGAAAAATCTCAAACTCACAATTTAATGATACACCTTAAACTCCTTGAACAAGAGCAACAAGCCAAACTCTAACCCAGCAGACAGAAGGAAATAATTAAAAGTAAATCAGAGTCAACTGAATTAGAGACCAAAAATGGCATAGAAAGAATCAACAAGACAGAGTTGGTTCTTTGAGAAATATCAACAAAATTGACAGACCCTTAGCAAACCTCACTAAAAAAAGAAGAGAAGACACAAACAAAATCAGAGATGAGAAGAGAATTATTACCACCAAAACTAGCAAGATTCAGAATATCATAAGGGAATACTTTGTGAACCTGTATGCTAATGAATTCAAGAATACAGAAGAAATAGATGACTTTCCAGCAAAAATGGATATTTCCAAACTAAATCAAGAAGATTTAAACCAACTAAATAAACCTGTATCAAGTAATGAAATAGAAACAGCAATAAGAGACTCCCTTCCAAGGAAAGCCCGGAACCAGATGGATTCAGAGCCAAATTCTATAAGGCCTTCAAAGGAAAACTCATTCCTATTCACCTCAAACTCTTCAATGAAGTCAGAAATGAAAGCTCATACCAAACTCATTCTATGAAGCCACCATAACAACCCTCATCCCCAAACCAGACAGAGACTCATCAAAGAAGGAAAACTATAGACCCATTTCTCTGATGAACATTAATGCAAAACTTCTCAGTAAAAGTCTGGCCAATTGACTTCAACAACTAATCAAAAAAATTATACACTATGACCAAACAGGATTCATTCCAAGGATGCAAAGCTGGTTCAATATATGCAAATCAATTGATGTAATTCAACACATCAATAGAAGCAAGGACAAGAACCACATGATTATCTCCATAGATGCAGAAAAAGCATTTGCCAAGATCCAACACCCCTTTATGATGAAAGATCTAGAGAAACCAGGAATTCATGGAGTATTCTTCAATATAATCAAGGCTGTATGTGACAAGCCTACAATCAGTATAATACTCAATGGTGAAAAGTTAAAGCCATTTCCTCTAAAGTCAGGAACTAGACCAGTATTAGAATTCCTAGCTACAGCAATAAGGCAAGAAGCAAACATAAAGGGGATCCAAATAGGAAAAGAAGTAAAACTCTCCCTCTTTGTAGATGAAATGATCCTATATCTAGAGAATCTCATAGACTCCACTCCCAAGTTACTCGAGCTTATCCAAAACTTTGGCGAAGTAGAAGGGTATAAAATAAATCCACAAAAATAAGTAGTTTTCCCCTATGCCAACAATGAGAAGAGAGAGGCTGAAATTAGGAAAGCAACTCAATTTGCAATATTCTAAAAAATAAATAAATAAAACAAAATACCCAGGAATCAACTTAACCAAAGAAGTGAGGGAGCTCTACAATGAGAACTTCAAAAATCTGAAAAAGGAAATTAAAGCAGACCTCAGGAAGTGGAATAACCTTCCATGTGCCAAGATTGGGAGGATTAACATTGTGAAAATGGCAATATTGCCAAGGCTATATGCAAATTCAATGCAATACCCATCCATGTCCCAACTTCTTTCTTTAATGAAATAGAAAAAGCAATCCAAAACTTCATATAAAACAACAAAAGACCCTGAATAGCAAAAACAATCCTTAGCATGAAGAATAATGCTGGAAGAATTTCAATATTGAACCTCAAACTCTATTACAAAGCCATAGTACTAAAAACAGCTTGGTATTGGTACAAGAACAGGCCTAAGGACCAATGGAATAGATTCGAAGACTCAGAAATGAACCTGTAGACCTATGGCCACCTAATCTTTGACAAGGGAGCCAAAAAAAATAGGATGGAAGAAAGTCAGCCTCTTCAATGAATAGTGCTCACAGAATTGGCTAAACATGTGTAGAAACTAAAGTTAGATCCCTATATATCACCCTGCACCAGAATCAACTTCAAATGGATCAAAGACAATGGATCAAGGCAAAAGTGGATACTTTGAAAATATTACAAGAAGAAATAGGAGAAACATTAGGGCTCCTTTGCACACAAGCTTTAAGAAACTCTATAAAGAAATTTTCTTAATAAAGATCCAGAAACTCAACAAATCAAAGAAAGGCTGGATAAATGGGATTGCATTAAACTACAGAGCTTCTGCATGGCAAAAGACATAGCTAGCAAAAATATATCAAAACTCCACAGACTGGGAGATCTTTACCACCCATACAACAGACAAGAGTCTCATATCTAAAATATTACCAACAGCTCAAGAAATTAAATTCCCCCAAAACAACCCCCCAAAGAAACAACCCCATTAAAAAGTGAGTGGACTAAAGACCTTAAGATAGACCTTTCTGAAGACGAAATATGAATGACCAAGAGACACATGAAGAATTGTTCAACATCTCTGGGTAAGAGACACGTGAAGAATTGTTCAACATCTCTGGGTATAAAAGAAAAGCAACTCAAAACAACATTGAGATTCTACCCTACACCAGTTAGAATGTCCATAATCAAGAAATCTAACAACAGATGCTGGCAGGGATGTGACCAAAGGGAATGCTACTATACTGTTGGTGGGAGTGCAAAACTGTTCAACCACTCTGGAAAGCAGTGAGTTGGTTCTTCAAAAAACTACAAATAGAGCTCCCCTATGACCCAGCAATCCCACTTTTGGGCATTTACCCAAATGATCACAAAGAAGACCATACTAAAAGCTACCAGCACAACTATGTTCATCACAGCATTATTTACCATAGTCAAGATATGGAACCAACCCAAATGTCCCTCAGTAGATGAATGGATCAAGAAAATGTGGGGTATATATATATATATATATATATATATATATATATATATATATATATATATATATATATATATATATATAAAATGGAGCTCTATGCTTCCATCAGAAAGAATAACATTGTTCCATTCATAAGGAAATGGGAGACTTGGAAAAAATTCTATTAAGTAAGCCATACCTAAAGAAAAGCAGTCACATGATCTTCCTTATCTGTAAGAACTAGAATATTCAGAGGACTCTTAACAGGGGATCTTAAGAACCCAAATGCTTAGTGCAAAGGACTATATATAATGAAGTGTATTAATATGAACTCCAACTTATGGAAACAAGAGGTTCTCATTAGACCCTGTATATAGTATGTTCTTTTTACTCTATTTTTTGTCATTTCTCTTAGCTTTTTATACCTCATATTTTGCACAATGGACAATGTAATATGTGAAAGGGAAAGGGAATCACAGAAACAGTAGAATAATGGATGAACCACAGCAACATTGATACTCGAGTGACACTCTGTGGGATTTGAACATTACAACTGGGTGAGGGGATAGTGAGGGCTAAGTGGGAGGTAATGAGGGATGGGGTAACAATGATTTTTTAAAATGTACTTATTATCTTACCTATGTATTGGGAAACAACCCCCCATCACCTTTTCAATTAAAAACAATAAAAGAGAGAAAAACCTGTAGTCTACCATTGAGATATAGCTATTGAGAATATGTTTGTTTTTTAATTCTCTATTCGTTAAACACATGAAAGCATAAAGTTGAGACATAGTGTAGGTAATTTTATATTAACTGGATCTAATAGTATCTTATAGTAATTTCCCATGTTATTGAGCATTGCTTTTAAGGAAGA
Source organism: Dipodomys merriami (assembly GCF_024711535.1). Taxonomy (NCBI): domain Eukaryota; kingdom Metazoa; phylum Chordata; class Mammalia; order Rodentia; family Heteromyidae; genus Dipodomys; species Dipodomys merriami. The sequence goes on along the minus strand of NW_027206512.1, from coordinate 18,531,571 downwards.
GTGATTAGTAAGGTGAATTAGCAGAAAAGATGAAGATGGATAGTTTTAGGTAATAGGGAAGGTGAGATCAAAGTACCTTATTTACAAATGTGAAGATGTCATAGTGAAATCTACTATTTGGCATAATTAATATATACTAATAGAAATAGAGGTCTATCTTTCTAGTTAACAGCAAGCTTAAAAATATCATCCATATCTACAAATTCAATGCAATACCTATCAACATTCCAAGTTCATTCTTCAATGAAATAGAAGAAGAACTCCAAAAATTCATATGGAACAATAAAAGACCCCGAATAGCAAAACCGATCCTTAACAGAAAGAACAGTGCTGGAGGAATATCAATACCAAATTTCAAGGTCATAGTAATCAAAACAGCTTGATACTGGCACAAGAACAGATATGAGGACCAATGAAAAGAATTAAAACCCAGAAATGAACCCACAGACCTATAGCCACCTAATCTTCAATAAAGGAGTTAAAAAAATAGAATGGAAGAAAGACAGCCTCTTGAGTAAATGGTGCTGGCAAAATTGGTTAATCACTTGTAGAAAACTAAAGTCAGATCTTTATATATCACCCTGCACCAGAATCAACTCCAAGTGCATCAAAGACCTCGGAGTCAAAGCAGACACCTGAAAACATTACAGGATGGAATAGGAGAAACCCTAGGTCTCCTTGGCACGGGCCAAAATTTCTTAATAGAGACCCCAAAACACAACAAATCAATGAAAGGTTGGACAAATGAGATTGCATGAAGTTGCAGAGCTTCTGCATGGCAAAGGACATAGATAGCAAGATCAATAGATTGGGAGAAGATCTTCACTAGCCATATAACTGACAGGGGCCTCATATCTAAAATATACTTGGAAATCAAAAAATTAAATCCTCCAACAACAAATACTCAAAGAAACAATTGCTCGATAAATAATTGGGCTAAAAACTTAAAGAGAAACTTCTGTGAAGAGGAAAGAAGAATGGCCAATAGACATATGAAGAAATGCTCAACTTCTCTAGCCATAAAAGAAATGCAAATCAAAACAACATTGAGATTCCACCTCACCCTAGTTAGAATGGTTAGAATCAAGAACTCTAGTAACACCAGATGCTGGAGGGGATGTGGCATTGTTGGTGGGAGTGTAAACTTGTTCAATCACTTTGGAAAGTAGTATGGAGGTTCCTCAAAAGACTCCTCATAGAGCTCCCCTATGACCCAGCAATCCTACTTTTGGGCATTTACCCAAATGATCACAAACAAGACCATACTAAAGCTACCAGCACAACTATGTTTATCACAGCATTATTTATCATAGCTAAGATATGAAACCAACCCAGATGTCCCTCAGTAGAAAATGTGGTACATATATAAAATGGAATTCTATGCCTCCATCAGAAAGAACGACGTTGCCCCATTTATTAGGAAATGGAAAATCTTGGAAAAATTATAGTAAGTAAAGTAAGTCAAGCCCACCCAAAGAAACATAGGTCCCATGGTTTCCCTTATTTGCAATAACTAGTATATATCTGAGACAAGCAGAAAAGGTCAAAAGCTATGTACATATGAGCAGATAAGATGATGATAAGCAAAATGAACCCCAAGATAGGGACACAAGTGGTTTTTTCTTTCTTGTTTACTATTGTTTGTAACACATGTATTATGTACCATGTGATTTTTTTTATTTCTTTGTATTATCCTCTCCCATGTATAACCCCTGTTTTCACTGTATTTGATGTTGGTTCCCTGCATCTTGTATATACACTTCTCTAATTTGGGGAGGGAAGGGAAAAAACAAAATGCTTAAATAGGGATACATGTTGACCCATTGTAACAATGAGCTGCACAAGACACTATGTTGAAAAATGAACTTTACAATTTAGGTGGGAGTGGGGGGTGTGTGGGGGACTGTAGTTGTGGAGGTAGGAGGGAAACAAAGGAGGAGGTAACAATGCTTGATAGGAAATGGACTCATTACCTTGCTCATGTAACTGTAACCCCTCTGTACAGTATTTTTTACAATAAAAAATGTATTTTTAAAAATCTCACCCATTAGCTTACTGGTGAGTATATGATCTAGACTTTCTACCATATGTCTTGTCAAACTTAGATGACTTAGAAGAAATCTTTAAATACTTGCTTCAATAGGGTTGTAAAAAGTATCTATTTACTTCAGATACCTTTCACAGAGTGGATCAGGTAGATGGTTTCAAGCTTTTCTGGTTTTTGCTCATTTCTCAGCTCTTTTTTTGGGGGGCGGGGGGGGTCTGGTGGTGGGGCCTGAACTCTGGGCCTGGGCGCTATCCCTCAGCTCTTCAGCTCAAGGCTACCGCTCTACCACTTGAGCCACAGCACCACTTCCGGTTTTTTTCTTTTTCTGCGTATGTGGTGCTGAGGAATCGAACTCAGGGCCTCATGCATGCAAGGCAAGCACTCTACCACTGAGCCACCTTCCCAGTCCCTCTCAGTTCTTTCAAAGGAAAGAATACATTAAATGTTAGAGGTGATGATAAGTCTTCTGTTTCCTTGTTTGATCCTTTAAATGGCTCTCACACACACACACACACACACACACACACACACACACACACACACACACACACACACACACACACACACACACACACACACACACACAGCAATTACCACAGCACAAGACCTCCTGAAGCCTTTCCCCAAGTGGAACACATCCTCCAGCTGAGGGAGGGTGTTAAGCAAAGCTAGGAATGGATCTCCTTGCTGGCTGTCTATGTGAAGACCTTTGTTTAAGGAAACTCTCCATTGCCAGCACAGTCACTTCTCAAAGACAATAGCTATTGGCACAGCATTAATGTGAGAGGACTGGGAGAGCTGCCAGCAAAAGCAAACCCTTTGTGGTGTGTGCAGTGTTGTGCTGGGACACTAGCTGAAGTCTACCATAGATGACCTCTCTGAAAACTGCCTTTCTCTGTCAATATACCCAAATGGACAACTGAGAATGGTTATCTAGGGAGAGACAATGTGGAGTAATAGGGAAAAAAAGGAATTAAAACAAGACTGATGAAATCTTAATTTTAATTCCAATGTTGTGAAGCTGATATTTCCTTCAACTTCAATTTTCCAGACTCACTCACTCACCCTGGCACCCATCCAGGCAGCCAAGGAGAATTTATTGCATGCCAACATGGATTCAAGGCATTGAATCAGACTTTGTGGCCATTCTGAGATTCTACTTTATGTATATTAGGAGTAATAATAGTCCATCCACCTCAAAGTGATGCAATGACTGCTGGGTAGAAATGCAGATCATTCTGTTTGCTATTCCTGCTTCCTGGACCTATTAGGAGAGTTACTTTATAAACTTATGGGTTACTTTATCAACTTAAATGAATAAACTTATAGTAATGTAAGTTTATAAACATAAATATATAGAAAAAGATATTTTGAACAAGACAAAACATACCAGATTATTTTGGATATTACTTAATGAGAAAGATAGAAACGGAGGGTCAGGGGGAATGGTATACATTCAGAAAACTTGGGCAATTTTCCCTTTTTGGCAAAAATAAGAGTTCTAAAACTAAAATATAGAAGTTAATTTTGAAAAATTATTTATAGACTTGTTAAAGAGGAAGTGGCGCTATGGCTCAAGTGGTAGAGAACTAGCCTTGAGCTGAAGAGCTGAGGGACAGTGTCCAGGCTCAGAGTTCAAGCCCCATGACTGACAAAAAAAAAAGGCAAATATAGACTTGTTAAAGAAAGGAAGAATATCTAAATCTGTGATTTTTTAAACTATACTCCCATATTATATTGATTATCAGTAGTTTTATGTGTTCAGGTTTTGAGATCCAATAGTAGGACAAGGGTTGGGGGACTGATTGCTAATACAACAGTTGGAATTAGGTTCTCCTGCACATAAAATAAAAATGTAAATCCCAATACCTAAATCTAGCTAGAAAGGTTTGTTATATTTTGTTTCCTTAGCTAGGAGGAGTCTGTAGAGAGAATCTAACTAGGGTCACTCCATGATTTACTCTAGGACCCAAGCTTTTCCTTCCATTATTAAAACATGTGGCTTTTATTATCACAGCCATCTCAAGCTGCCAATGCTCCAGGTTTCACATCTATATCCATAGGCTGCAAGGATCAAAAGCAGCAAGTTATTTTCCAGATTGTGTTTCAAGTTTTTTGCATGGGTCAGCCTTAGACCTTAATTCTCCTTACACATACCTGGGATTACAGGTATGTACCATCACACCCAACCAGAATTTTGAAGACACATTTACACAAGGAATGTTTGATGTAGTGCAATTGTAGTGAAATTGGAATTTCCTAGAAACGATGATAAGAAAACCAAGTCTGTTTCTGGCTCATCCAACAGGAACACTGAGAACTGCATTATCTACTTGAAAATTCTTTTTTAAAAAGCATTGTACATGTGCTCACTTTGGGAGCACATATCCTACAAAAGCATTGTTCATTCTGGGTGTCTCACTCCTTTTTCTTTGTGCTTATTGAGTGTCTTCAACTGCCTAGTGGCTTTGATCCTTTTGTTTCTTCCCAAATTACAGTTGGGTTTTGTCAGCACTCCTGTTTCCTGTTTTGTCACTGTCTGGGCTGCTTGTTTGGCACCTCCAACTCTTTCCCCTTCCTTTTCAGAGAATGTCATCAGCATTGCCAGCAGGAATACCACCAGCTTCTCCAACTGCAGATTTTCCTTTTCTTTCTTTAACCGCCTTTGAACCTCCTCCGAAGCTTCCTGTAATGACCGTGTCTCTGTTTCAGCTATTTCTGAACTGCTGTGGTTTTTGAGTTTGATCAGGATTCACATCTTCTAGCCAAAACCATCTCAAACAAGCAGTTTGAGGTTTTTGCTGCAAGATAATTTGAATTTGTTTATATGGACACCAACTCCCAATTTAGATGTCCTGAGATTGCTGGAATGGGGTGTGGCCTTACTGGATTACAGTTGTCTTATTATCACTAAACTGTGTTATTAATCAGGGACAGGCTGTTTTGTTTATGAGCTAATCCTGGTTCTTGTAAGTAATTACTGCTGAATCAGCAAAAGTAAGCAAGTTGGTGGGGGGAGTTGGGAGGTGGGAGGGAAGGGAATCATGCTCAATAGGAAATGTACTCATTACCTTACTCATGTAACTGTAACCCTTCTGTATGCTATTTTTATACTATATTTACAACAAAAATTTTTTTTTAAATTAAGTAAATTATGCCAGCAGTGTTGATGAGTTAATTAAAGTCAATCACACACCTGGATATAGAGGTACATGATTTGATATTCTGTGTGTGTGTGTGTGTGTGTGTGTGTGTGTGTGTGTGTGTGTGTGTGTGTGTGTGTGTGTGTGTCCTGTAGCTTGAACTTGGGGCCTGAGCACTGTGCCTGAGCTTTTGAGCTCAAGGCTAGTGCTCTACCACTGTGAGCTACAGCACTGTTTCTGGCTTTTTTTTAATGTTTTTTATTGTGAAAATACTGTACAGAGGGGTTACAGTTACATGAGCAAGGTAATGAGTACATTTCTTATCAAGGATTGTTGCCTCCTCCTTTGTTTTTCCCCTACTATCCCTTCCCTCCCACCTCCACAACTACACTCCCCCCCCACCACCACCTAAATTGTAAAGTTCGTTTTTCAACATAGTGTCTTCTACATCTCATTGTTGCAATGGATCAACCTGTATCCCTATTTAAACATTCTGGCTTTTTGGTATTTAATTGGTGATAAAAGTCTTAGAGACTTTCTTGCCTGGGCTGGCTTGGAACTGCAGCCTCAGATCTCAATCTCTTGAGTAGCTAGGATTGCAGGCATGTGCTACAGACACCTAGCATAATTTGATATTCTTATAGAACACACACACACACACACACACACACACACACACACACACACACACACACACACACACACACACACTGAACAATATACCAATTTTATTATAATTCTGTAAGCCACAAACTCAAACTGGATGGGCAAGATAACTCAGCTGCCAAAGGAAAGGAAGAATGACCTCTTTTGCTTCTCCTCCTGTCCCCTTTTTTTTTTTTCCTGTTTGAATAAGCAGCAGAAAATCCCAAATATTCCTCAGGCTGCTCTGAAATTCCTATTCACTAAGCACCTCACTGTACTCCAGGTGTTCATCAAACAGCTGTGTACAAAACAAAGCAGATCTCTGTGATATGGAATCCTGTATTTGGGTGGGTAGTCATTTTTCAGAATCAGACAATTTGCTCCTTTGAGAAATCCCAGTATGTCTCAAGATTCCATGGGGAGCATGTGAGACAGAAGCACACTGGGCTGGTCACGTGTCCCGTCCCGTGGTTTCCTAACAGACCAAATGCAATGCCGAGGAAGGCATTGCTCATTCTTCCTTCCTGTTTTCTGTCCCGGAGAACTCATCAACACTACAACTGCAGGAGTTAGGCCTCTCCGCTGTTACTAAGCTAGACTTTTAATTTGTTTCTTATTAATCTCATCAAGTAAAAAAGTTCCTCTTAGCTCATAATACCTCTGCCCTGCATTCTGTCCACCATAAGTCTACTTCTAGCTCTTGTCTTTACCTCAATTTTCTCCACGAGTCAGGATAGCTCCTCAAAAGACCATTCACTTACTCTGTTTCACTGTGCGTAAAAGGCAATCTCCTAAAGCTACCACAAAATTCTTAACTTAATCTATACTTTATAGTCTTTTATTCTCTTGATTTATCTGGTAAAGGACAAACTTAAGTTATGGATTTGCTACTCATCTCTTTTCTTCATTTATCTGTGTGAGATGAGGTTTTTGTAGACTACATATAGACATTAGACACAAAACACTTTCCCAGTCCTGTAAATATTATCTAGCTCATGGGCTCGGGTGGGTTCCAAGATAGAATTTTTTGGTTGGCCCTGGGTTCCATTTCCAGCATGGAGAAAAGATAAAAGTGAGTGAGTTTAGATTTTATTTATAGGTAATTGTGGACATTTCTGAAAACCAAGCATTTTCTTACACGACTCTGGATTTCAACTAAAAGAAACTGGAAGATCAAGATTGTGTGGGTATAGAATGAATGCTTTGCAATGCTTTTTTAAAGCTCTCTTTGTGGTTCTTAAGATGACATCACCTAAATTTAGCTAAGGCCATGTCAAAACCATTCTTATAAACAAGTGACAAAATTTATATCAGCCAATAATGAGTGCAATCTGGAATATCTCTAGTATTTGGGGTGAATTTTTTTAAAAAGGATAATTTTTGAGCATAAAGGAAATAATAAAGCTACCTGCCACCAAAAGAACTAAGAGAACACTGTGGAAAGCAGCATCTTTCTACCCCATTGGGCCTCTGCCCTCTTCCATACCGGAAACAAACTCTATCATATGATTAAGGAGCTTGGCTCTTACACAAGTGGTTCATATTGATTCTCCATTTGGGTAGGAATTGGGAGAAGGTAGAGAACAGCTGTTGAGAGTCTATCTGGGTTCAAGCCATATCTCTTCCACTTACCTCCTATATGCTTTCTTAACAAGAATAGCTAAATGACAGCATTGGCCTTGTAAAGTTTCTTGGCAGTTTAATGTCTGTTGTTTAGTGGGCATAGAAATCCACGTTCAATGATACTGATAGGCAAACAATGACAGGTGTCCAAAAAGTGCCCAGGTTTACTGTATGGATAACTCTTATAGGTAGCTGGAGTCAGGAGCCAGGAATATGAAGCAGGCAAAGACAATCAGAAGGTAGTTAGTGAGTTGTCTAGGCAAGTTGGAAAAGATGATCAAAAAGGACAGCAGCAAAAGTAAGACTGGCCATTTTCTCCCTACATAAGGATGTCACCTAGTTTAGATCCTAAAAACTAGAGACTAACTCTTGGAGACAAGATTGGGAACCTAACCATCATGGTAAAGGTCAAATGGGACAGAGCTTTTTTTAAAAAAAAAATCTATTTGTCCATTTTGGAACATTCTTGGCAAGGAATATTATAGTTTTCACATTTTCAATATTTCACCACTGTATAATGGAAAGAAAGTACCACTCTAGTAATGTTGTCTAGATCCTCACAAGACAATATATTGGAAATGGACTTTGCAACTTGGAGGGGAGGGAGTTGGGGGAAGGGAAAGTGAAAGAAAAATAAAGGAGGGGGTAACAATGCCTTATGTATGCAACTGTAACCCCACTGTACATCACCTTGACAATAAAATTAAATAAAAAAAACATATATGTAGTTTAACAAGGAGACCTCATGAAGGGCAACATGAACATCTCATTCCATAATAGCACAAAGATATTAACCTTCTAAACATGCTACAGTTATACAAGCTATAAATATATCACTAAGAAATGACCTACCTCTTGAGAATCCCACAACAGATAACCTGAGTAAGCACCAAAGTAGCAATCAGAAAATAACAAGTTTCAAGAATCAAGAAACTGTTATTAATCTTAAGCAAAAGCATCATTACATAAAGTGACAGAATCTTGCTAGTCTGATGCTATGCACATAGATTTGTGCTATTTTGTCCATGTGTAGCTGATTTGTTTTTTACTTTTGTGAAAACAATAGTGAACAATGGTAACATTTACATATTTTAAATTTTTGGCTCTTAAAAGCTAGAAGGATTCTTAGAAAATCAATTCCCTAGGTACTAGTCAATGTCCTACTTAAAAAAACATTATTGAAAAGAAATTATTCATTCACTGTATCAGTGCTCACTGAATCTCCACTAGTATCAGAACTTCCACATCTTAGCAATGTCAATTTTAAGAAGCACAATATAGAAATTAAGGTTTTTACTTGAGGGGAATGATATGAATCATTCATCATAGTGAGACATCTAAAGAATTAAGGCCCCAATTTTGACCTGATGATTTCTGTTTCCACAAAGAAAAATACTTTCAGAATTCTACCAAGTGCAGTAGACAAATGTTGAGGAAGAAAGGAGGAGAAGAAAGAAAAAAGAGAAGAAGGAGGAGGAGGAGGAAGAGAAGGAGGAGGAAGAGGAAGGGAACAAGGAGGAGGAGAAGGTGAAAGAGGAAGAGGAGGAGGAGGAAGAGGAGGAGGAGGAGGGGAGGAGGAGGAGAGAGGGAGGGGAAGAGGAGGAGAAGGGGGAAAGGAGGGGAAGGGGAGGAGGAGAAGGAGGAGGGGAGGGGAAGGAGGAGGAGGAGGAGGAGGAGGAGGGGAAGGGAAAGGGAAGGGGAGGAGGAGAGGGGGAAAGGAGGGGGAGGAGTTGCTTTTGTTCAGTATGGACTCGTGGGGAACATCCTATGTTATTTTTCACTCATTGCTATGGAAGCCACCAGCAACTTGCTCAGCAAAAATTTGGGCTGATATTGTTATGGGATGGTAGGATAACAGCAATTAGTAGATGCTTGAATATTGGAATTGTATAGCAGAGGAAATAAGAAACAGAAGAATTATAATACAATCTAAAATCATAAAGTCCACATGGGAAAAGTGTGGCTTTTAAACTCCAGAAGCTTTTTTTCTTTTCTTTTTTGTTAGGTCATGGGGCTTGAACTCTGGGCCTGAGCGCTGTCCCTCAGCTCTTCAGCTCAAGGCTAGCGCTCTACCACTTGAGCCACAGCACTACTTCTGGTTTATTGGAGATAAGAGTCTAACGGAATTTCCTGCCTAGGCTGGCTTTGAACTTTCCAGGACGTTTTTGACACACAGCACTTACAAACATTGTTTTCCCACACACCCTACTATCAGTAAAGATCCCAAGGAAAACAACCTACCTGCACATTATAGCCAGGGCACAAAGAGAAGGTAGTTAAATTATTCAAAGACTTTGCTGAGCTTTGAAATAACTGGAAAACTCTGTTCCAAGCTCCTGGGTTTTCTACAGCTGTCAGGTCATCACTATAGAACTATTGAAAATGATCAGATCTATGGGAAAAAGTTAAAGAACTAGCTGTTTTATTTTGCTTAAGTAAGGGATTAAGTCTAATGGCTATCATCATTTGCTCTTCTCTTCTATGGCTCTGGACAGAACTTTTTTTTCTCCCCTGTGCAGGGCTTCCTGCCTAGTGTGTTTGTCTAAGCAAGGAGGAAAGCCATCATTCAAAGTCTGAAACAACAGACTGCAAGCTAAGGCTTTTCTCCACTTTGTTTAATTTTCCTGGAATGTCCCCCTTTTTTCAGAAATGATTTATTGGTGACCTAGCATGTTTTTCATCTTACCCAACAGTCCCCTAGAGACATAGTTAAAACACCACTTAGCTATAATTCTCCTGGGTGGGGAAGTGGCAAGTGATGGCAGTAAAACCAAAGCACAGATTTGAGCAACTGTGGGCTGTTGACTTTATGCTAGCCTTTCATAAAGGGAGCCCTCAAAATACCACAGCCATTCAGCAAACAGTGTGCATTTCATCTAAGCCTGGCTGGCTTTGCACTTGCTTTTCTTCAGGCTAGAATGATCCTAACTAGCAATGTCTTTGTGTCGTGATGCAGAAAGTTGGCAAGTACACATGAGGATAATGCTGAAGCCCAACTTCTGAGTGGGGGAGGAATCAGGGCGAGAAATAAAGCTCTATACAATGGCTAGTGGTTCTATGATGTTTGCTCCAACAGAGGTCAATCATTGTGCATTGTTTCTGAGGGAGTGAATGCAGCATATTATTTTTAGGGAAAAAATTCTGATTTATTAAAAAAAATCCTGATTTATTTTGGTCATCAAGTATACAGAAAATAGCAGCTCTGTGTATTCAATTTCTTTGCCTTTATTTCTATACCTCCAAAGGCATTCTTCTATGAAAGGAAAATGACAGTGGAGGTCTCTACTCTTTTCATATCAAATCCACTAAAAATGCTGGAATATATGACAAAAGTAGAGAGAAAAAAAAACATTTTCTATGCAATGAACTTTGTTGATTGCTCATTCAGACAAAAAGAACTTCAATTGTGCTTTCCTAACACCCAACCAATGTGCCTGAGAAAGGTTGACTTCAGTCTAATTGCTCTGGGCTATGTCTCCATGTGTCTAAAATAGATTCAGGAATGGGCATATGATTCAATTCTGATCAATAAAATGTAAGTAGAAATGGACTGGCAGATTCTAGAAGTTATCGCTTGTTACACAGCAAAACACAGGAATCCAGGATTTTTTTTTCCTTGATGGTTGAGAATAAGAAGCACGTGATCCTGATTCTTCTCATACTCATCCTGTACCCACATGTCATATCCACAAAAGGAACAAAATAGAGGCCGATGCTATGGATCCTGGTGACATTATTTTAGTCTTTATGACTTAACCAACTCAATCAGGCATGCCTCTTCATTGTCTAGCTTATATTCAAGTCTAGCTTATATTACAGACAGCTGGAGGTATCTTTCTCATGTAGAATGATTCTACCTGCCAGTCCTCATCTCATATCTACTGTTTGCTCTCTCCTCTGTTTCACTTCTGTCTTTCTAACACATGAATCCCAATCTTGGCTCTGATTTATATTGTTCTCATTTTGACACTTTCCTTCTTGCTTTCCCCTTTCTTTTCTCTCTGCTCCTCCCTTTTGTCTTTCCTAGCAGTGGTGCCCATAGGTATATCTTAGCCTGGATCAAAGAATAGGACCTCGCTGGGAGTGTAGCTTCAAAGGTAACGCACAGGTATAGCATGCATGAGGACTTGGGTTCAATCTCCTTTGACCCCAACTCCTCAAAAGAGAAAGACCACCACTAAACATGATTGGATTAGCTGAAGTTTTTCTTCTTATCCTTCATTTGTACTTTAAACATCAAAACTTCTCCGCTCCTAGCAACTTCTATCAGGACATTTATATAATGAAAATTCTTGTGTGCCCTGAGACTTCAACCTGAAAACTATTTTTAAGCTGGGCTGCAGGGTACAAACCTGTTCTGCCATCTAACATGCAAGGCTGAGCAGGTGGATTACTTGAACCCAGTAGTTTGAGGCTAGCCTGGGCAATGTGGTGAGACTCTGTGTCTTATAAACAAAACAAAAGCATTTTACCTCAAACAACCACAACCTGGTGGTTTTAGTGGCTTTCAAAGTTTTTTGTTTCCTTTCTTTTTTTTGCTTTTTTAAAACTATTATCCACCTTATCACCTTTGCACATAATAGATGCAGGAAGATAAAAATTTCACAAAATATACCTTTCCTACTTGTGATGCACTATGACATTTTCTATGATGTTCTTTTGATTTCTTTTTCCTTTACTGCTGGTGTGCTGGGACTTGTACTCAGGAACTGGGAACTATCCCTTAGCTATTTTGTTCAAGGCTAATGCTCTACCACTTCATCTACAGCTCTACTTCTGGCTTTTGTGTTGGTTAATTGTAGATAAGAGTCTCACAGACTCTCCAGTCTGAACTGGCTTCGAACCAGGCATCTTAGAGCTCAGCCTCCTGAGTAGCTAGGATTACAGGCAAGAGACACTAGCACCTGGCAAGGTATAGCCCAGATTCGTCTTGAACTCATAACTTTCCCGCCTCATCCTCCTCATTGATTACCAGCATGTGCTACAACACCCGGCTCTATTTTTTTTTATTTAATTTAATTTTATTGTAAAGGTGATGTACAGAGGGCTTACAGTTATATAAGTAAGACAATGAGTACATTTATTGTTCAACATTGTTACCCCCTCTCTTGTTTTTTCTCTTTCTTTCCCCTGACTCCTTCTACCACCCACCTCCCCAAGTTGTAACATTCATTGCCAACGTAGTGCTTTGTGGGTATAGCTGTTGCATTGGTTCACTGTTTGTCCTTTGTCTCACCATTTTTTTACTGTTCTTTTATAAAAAAAAAAAAAAAAAAGAAAGAAAGTGTTGGGCTGGGAATGTGGCTTAGTGGTAGAGTACTTGCCTAGCATGCATGAGGCTCTGGGTTCAATTCCTTGGTACCACATAAATAAATAAATTAAAAAAGAAAAGAAAAAAGTGTCTATTTACTAAATTGATTTTGCAGGTAGTTGAAAACACCAAAAGTACTTCCCTAACCCACAGAAACTCTGAAGTTAATGTGACAAGCTTTCAAGAGAGCCTTTAAGGATACTTAAGATCTTATTAAATCAGTATAAAGCAGCAGTCAACACAAAGCGCAAGGGGTTCTGTCTATGTGAGTTCATGTACATTTTTTCTTTAAAAAAATGAAGAAGAATGACATATATATATAAATTCTGGCACCTGAAGTGGTCATGGTAGATCTTTTTGAAATAAATATGTTTAAGAAACATCATCATAGTTATGTAGAAAGGTTTGGATGTTTTCAGTGCCAATTGGTTGATTAAACTTTTATTTTTTAAAAAAAATTTTCATTGTTATCCTAAACGTGGTATACAGAAGGGTTACAGTTACATATGTCAGGTAAAGTACATTTCTTTTTGGACAATATTACCCCTTCATTTTCTCTCTCCTAGTTTTTTCCTCCCATCCCCACCCACAAGTTATAAAGCTCATTTTCAGCATAGTAAACTTTTATGTTTAATTAAATGTATGTGCTTGATTATAGACTCACTGTGTTACTGTTTCAAGCTGGCAGTGGTAGATTATCAGTAAGCACCACATCTATACTTTTGTCCTGTGGTCAAATGTGTTGGCTTTTTGGCTGATAACTAGTCGTTATCAGCTGTAACCACTCTTACTGACTTCTATACAAAGTCCACCCATATAAATTCCATAGAATATTTGAGGATCTCATGATAGCTACAAAAGCTTCCACATAGGCTTTAAAATACCATACAAGAGGTCGTTATTGCACTTTTTTTTTTTTTTTTCCAAACGTGAGGCTTGAACTCTGGGCCTGGGCGCTGTTCCTCAGCTCTTTGGCTCAAGGCTAGTGCTCTACCACTTGAGTCCCAGCACCACTTCCGGTTTTCTGGTGGTTAATTGGAGATAAGTTTCACGGGCTTTCCTGCCCAGGCTGGCTTTGAACTATGATCCTCAGATCTCAGCCTCCAGGGTAGCTAGGATTACCGGCATGAGCCACCTGGCACGATTTCACACTTTAAAATATAAAACCGTCTTTTGCCTAAGAAGCCACTCCTGTCTTTTGAGTCCAAGATGAATGTTAATATTTCCATGGATGGATGGTACAGGGTTCTATGATTTTTTTCCCCACAACTCTGATACACATACACATCAACATATTTTGTATATATGTTATCATTTATGAGGGATCTTTTCTACCTCTCATGTATAATCCAGTGTTCTATGGCATATATATGATTTTGTATGGTGTAAGATGGGACACATTAGGGAATAGGTTTTCTCTTAAAGATAGCTGTATTTATAATGTACTACATTCTAAATTACCTGAAACTATATTAAATGGTGGACTATAGCCTTTCCAGTAAACTAAAGTTTTCTGGAGGCTTAAAGATTCCAAATGCAGTTTTATCTCTTCCTAATTCTATGAATTAGGGTGAATTGTGAGCCTCCTCAACTCTGTCACGCTTAATCTGTAAAATGAGGATAATGTTATATATTCACCTCAGAGAGATGTTACACTGCTGTTTGTCTTTGCTAGCCCACTTTCATTATTCACTATTGAGTCTTGACCACAAATCTGATCCATAGCAAACATCTGATAGTAAGAATTGAGAATCACAGGGCTAGGTGGAATGAATCCTGGCTACTTAGCTATTGAGGAGCTGGAGATCAAGAGGACTGTAGTTTGAGGCCAGCAAGGGGAAAAAAATTAGAGAGATCGCATCTCAATGAAAAATGCTGAGCTGGGAGCTGGTGGCTCACACCTGTAATCCTAGCTACTCAGGAGGCTGAGATCTGAGAATTGCAGATCAAAGCCAGCCTGGGCAGGAAAGTCCATGAGACTCTTATTTCCAATTAAGCTCCAGAAAAGCTCTTCACCTTGAGCTGAAAAGCTCAGGACAGTGCTCAGGCCCAGAGTTCAAGCTCCACTCTTGACCACCACTCCCCCCACCAAAAATGCTGGATATGGTAGGGTACACCTATTATCCCAGCTATATTGAATGAACAAATTAAGAGAATCATAAATCAGGCTGGCCCAAGCAAGAAAAGAAAGACTCTACTGGAAAAATAATACAAAAGGGGATGGGATCATGGTTCAAACGATAGTGTCTGCTTAGCAGGCTTATCAGGCATGAGGCTCTGAGTTCAAACACAGAACTGTTCCTCCCCAAATAAGTAAGAATCAAGAACCTGTGACAAACTTGCAATATGTATGCATGCGTGTGAGTATGCATGTGTGTGTGTCACCATAGCAAACATTAGCTCAATAAGTGGGAGCTATTAACAATAAGTAATGATGATCATGATGTGTATGGTCATATCTTTTTCCAGTTTTCAATAATTCAGAGATTTAAGACATGATTTTCTCTCTAGCAAGGCTTCTGTCCACTGCTTCCTGAACCTCTGTCACTGAGAGATGCTGTAGGTCATGGGCCAATGAGCATAAACAGGGGGCAAAATACTTCAAAAGCAATGTCTAAATCTGGGTGTATTTGTGTGCAAAGGGAGGAGGGTGGGCTGCTTGTCTCTTTTTGCTAAAGAAACTTCCTTAAAAATAAATACACCAAGAAATAATGACAGGAAACCTCATAAAATCAAAAGAGGATGTTAGGAAGTACAGGATATGATGTTATTTTCATTTCCTTCAGTGTTTTTCTTATTAATCATATATTTATAACTTTGAGAAGCAGAAAACTTCACTATTCTTCCTATAAAATTAGGAATTGTGACCCCCCCCATGCAAGTATATACAAATGTACTAACTGAAATAAGTAATTCCTTAGAAAGGCAAAATCAAAGTTCACCAAAATAAAATACTACTGCATGAGTGCTCCAAAAGGTAGAGTAGAGTCAAAGGGGAAGGGGTAGGTGAATGAAGGGGGGGAGGGAGGGAATGCCACCAAGAATCTACTGTATATTCTACAAAATTAAGATGAGGGAGGGAAGGATTAGGGAAGCCATGGGTGAGAATGTTGAAAGGGGTGATATTAATCAAGATGTATTTTATTTATAAACTATTTTGTCAAATGTTATAAACTGTTTTGTACAACTGCTTAAAGATAATTTAACAATGTAAAAAAATTATCACCAACTCACAAAAAGAAAAAAAATAGCCAAAGAAATATTTTGTATGAGGATTAAACTTTGGATCTTGAGTTTGCTAGGCAAATAGTCTACCATTTGAGTCAAAACTAAATATTTGTTCTTATGTTCTCTGCCAGCATTAAGCCTTTAGCTTTTTAAATTTTTTTCATTTATTATTTATTTATTTATCTATTTATTGTGCGGGTCTTGGGGCTTGAACTCGTGGCCTGGATGCAATTATGAAGTTTTTGTTTTGTTTTGTTTTGGTCGGTGGTGGGGCTTGAACTCTGGGCTTGGGCACTGTCCCTGCGCTCTTCAGCTCAAGGCCAGCGCTCTACCACTTGAGCCACAGTGCCACTTCCAGTTTTCTAGTGATTTATTGGAGATAAGAGTCTCACAGACTTTCCTGCCCTGGCTGGCTTTGAACTGTAATCCTCAGATCTCAGCCTCCTGAGTATCTAGGATTACAGGTGTGAGCCACCGGCGCCCAGCTAGTTATGAAGTTTTTGTACTCAAGGCTAGCACTCTACCATTTGATCCACAACTCCACTTCCTTCCTTCCTTTCTCCCTTCCTCTCTCCCTCCCTTCCTTTCTTCCTTCCTTCCTTCCTTCCTCCTTCCTTCCTTCCTTCCTTCTTTCCTTGTTAATTGGGGATAAGAGTCTCATGGGCTTTCCTGCCTAGGCTGGCTTTGAACTTCAATCCTCAAATCTCAGCCTTCCGAGTAGCTAGAATTACAGGCATAAGCCACTGGCGCCCAGCTTAAAAATGTTTTCTAATTATCTTTAAGTAGTTATACAATGGGGTTTCAATTCAGTGTATCAAATTTTGAGAACAATGCATCTTGAGCAATGTCACCCCTTCCACCATCCTTTCTCATCTCTAGTCTTATGTTATTAAGCATTTGCTTGCCAATTTGTTCTTTTATTTATTAAAGCCATTGCTTCCTTTGCATTTGCTGTAAAAATAAAGTACCTTACCAAAGCAAGAGAAAAGGAAGATTTTCTTTCCTTAAATTCTAATGATTATTTCTTTTCCAGAAGATAGGTTTCAAACACAGACAAATCAAGAAACACTCAAAATGGAAAACCAATTCCCCTCTTTGAGGACTGAAGCTACCAAAAAAAAAGAAAAATCAGCACTTTCCATAGCTTCTCAGTCGTGGGAATGACAACATTCTCTGTGTTTCCATCTGTACAGGAAAACCAGCATGTTGTCCACAGCTTTTTCTCCATGGCTGGTCAATCTGCATCCTGTGCTAGTTACTGGGCTGCACGTTTCCTCTCCAGCATTCATCTGCAAACAAATTTCTAGAGTCCCTATTTGGCTGGCAGTCAAAATAAACAACAACAACAAAATTGTTTTGCAGTCTTTGATTTGCTGAACTGATAGATCTGTCAGGTTGTGGGGGTAGACTCCTCTTTATGACTATCCTTGACTTCCTAATACCTTTGACTCAAAGAATAAAGAGCAGTTCATCTTTTTAAAGCTTAGGATCTAAGCCAAACAATTCAGAAAGACATAATTTAGCATCCATCCATGGAGTGTCCACTCAAAAGGCAGGAAGTTGCTTCATAATAAAAACAGCGTCTCCTTTACTTCTTAATAAAACTTCCCAGGAAAATATTTATGGCCCACATATGTTGTTTTCATCTGCTTGGCATCTTTTCTTTTAGGAAACCATTATTACTTTTTCCACAAGAGGTTTAGGGGCTTGCTAATCACTACACCTACTCCAGCTACACTGGTGGTGTGGACACAGGCCTGGTTAGTCTTATAGTTCTCCTTTCATGGAATTAAAATACTGGTATGAAGACAGACATGCTTTTCTTTGTCCTGAATGGCTAACCAAGCCACCAGCTACCATCACACATACCATCACATACAAAGGAGGTGCAAAAGGCCCAGCAGCAGTAAAGAATGACAGAAACAGAGGAGCAGCAAGAGAAAAGAAAGACCATAAGGAGGAGAGGCCCAGGGCAAAGAGGGACAAGAGTAGAAGGAAAGTACTTTAATCTAACTTCAATAGAGCCATGATTCCTGAACTTCCTGAGAACTTGAGTCAAAAACCAAAATCACAATAATTTAGTTTAAAAAATTTACCTGGCATTGTTTTCAATTCTAGAATCCGGCACTTTATTAGAATCAGCACTTCCTTCTGTAAAATAGACTAAGTGTTCCTCACAGGCTGAGCTGAAGAGGTTGGTTTTATAGACAGAAAAAAGCTGGAAAAAGCAGGAAAAAAAGAACAACAACAGAAAAAATAAAGTAGTCATTTTAGTTAAGTAAGGAGGGAGAATGGAGGAAGATAGTAAGAAAACAACTGATGCAGTAACACAGTACTGGTTCAGGTTACCTTTTATGTGTGAGCAAGGCAGAGAAACTTCATAATCCTACTGATTGAAACAATGGCTTTCTAAGATTTTTAGGTAACATTTGAGTCAACCAATTTCCTTCTCAGTTTGAAGTAGTCTAAATGAGAGATCTGCAAGTCCGACAGGCCTAAGTGATAAAGTAATTGTTCATTCACTCATTCATTCATTCATTTTCTCATTCATCCAGCAAGTATTCATTGCATGATGCTATGTATTGAATATGAAATGTCCTCCATTTCAATAACTACAAAATCTGTTGGATACTTTGTCCTTAGCTATTTTGGGAGGTTCTGGAAACTTTAGGAGATGGGCTTAGCTGGAGGAAGTAGGTCACTGAGGGTAGGTCCCTGGTTTATCTTATCTTTAGTCACTTCCTGTCTGTCTATCTGTCTTGTCTCTGCTTCCTGCTAGGTTATATTCTACCCAAGTGCATGGAGCCAAGTAACCATGGACTGAACCCTCTTCGATCCTGAAAAAGTTATTCTTTTCTATTTTAAATTATTTTGTCAGATACTTTGATCACAGCTATGCAAAAGAAACTAATACATATGCTTCCTACTCTTCTATGGAAGACACCAAAAGGACAAATAAAGTATGAGAGGGGCTTAGTTTTTGCCATTGGTAAAAAAACAAAAAGTTTCTGAGATGTCCTGAATGCAATAGCAAACCAAAGGGTAGAAGGAACAAAAGATAATCAACTAATTACTGTGGAGGGAGCTGGCAGGGAAAACAAGACTGTTTATGTTGAGACCTTGATTTAAATCCCCACAGATCACCAAGGCCACCCTGCCTTGTTCATATATGAACTTTCAGATGGTCAACCCCAACCAATCCAATAAAGATCACAATGCTTTATGGACTGGCCTCCTATCCAAAAGCTTTCTTTACTTCTATATTTATAGTCAGTGTAGGTTACAATGCTTTCCTTCCCCAATGTTTAGAAAAAGCATGCGTTTATCTCTAGTCCAGAGGACATTTCCTAGCAACTGCTCAGCCCTCCCACTGGAAGGGATGAAAACTCACCCTAGGACCTGGTCCTTTCTTTCTAGCTAGCATCTGTAATGGCTTAGTAACACCTTTTTCTTTAGACATCTCTTGGTCTCAAGAGTTTTGTGTTAAGCCAGATGTGGTGGTATTCACCCATAGGTCCAGCATTTAGAAGGCCGAGGCAAGGAGAATGATAAATTCAAGGCCTGCTTGGGCAACATAGCGAACCCTGTCTCAAAAATGAACAACAACAATAAAAACCATTGCACATATTCAACTTGAACACCTCATATTCAGTTTTCCATGTCATACAGAAAGAGTATGGAATAGGAAACAAGGCTGGAAGAAGATGAGACAACACTTACAGAGAATGTTGTGCATGGACTGCAACTTTGTTATGTGGTAATCAGGAACTCTGGACACCAAGAGATCTGTGAGATACAAGAGTGTATTGAGCCTGATAGACAAAACCAGCCCTGAGAGTAGTTCCTCAAGTTACCACAGTTGAAGAAGTGTCTGAGAAGGAATGTATCAGTTACTTGCCTTGAACCACAAGATCTATAGAAAAAGGAGGCAAGATTATATGGAACAGAGAAACTTTGGGAGAGGAATGCAGTCCATAGGGGGAAAGTAATTGCTGCTCCTGGATTGGTTGGGGCTTCAAGCAGGACACAACAGCACCTAGGGACTTGTGAAAGGGTTTAAGGTTTTAACATACATTCAAGCATGAAAAACAAGGCCATCTGCTGGTGGCTCATGCCTGTAATCCTAGCTACTTGGGAGGCTGAGATCTGAGGATTGCGGTTCAAAGCTAGCCTGGGCAGGAAAGTCCTTGAGACTCATCTCCACTAAACTACATAGAAAAGGCCAGAAGTGGTGCAAGTACTAGCATTGAGCCAAAGAAGCTCAGGGACAGCACTCAGGCTGAGTTCAAGCCCCAGGACTGGCAGAGAGAGAGAGAGAGAGAGAGAGAGAGAGAGAGAGAGAGAGAGAGAGAGAGAGAGAGAGAGAGAGAGAGAGAGAGAGAGAGAGAGAATGTTAATTTGAATTAGGGAAGGGAAGGGGAACAACAAAATGGTGAGACCAAGGACAAAGGGTGAACCAATGCAACAGTGATACTCACAAGACAATATGTTGGAAATTAACTGTATAACTTGGGGGTGATTGGAGGGAGGGAAAATAGGAGAAAAATGAGGAGTACATTTTGATAGGACATGTACTCATTACCTTATGTATATAACTGTAACCTCCCTGTATTTAACTCTGACAATAAAATTAAGTTTAAAAATAAGAAAAGAAAAGAAAAACAAAACAAAACAGATAAGCAAAAAATTGTTCCAATTGGCCTGTAGCTTGTTACTGGTCAATTTTTTCATCTCTCCTTTTTCCATCTTCTAACCTTTGTAAGCAAAATTTAGGACATCTCAATTTTTTTTTATTAATAACCTATACAAAGAGATGAGGCAGCACAGTGGAAAGAGAAATTTACACATTAAAAAATACTTAAATATGATTGGGAAACCAGGATTTTTATCTCATTTCTATACAACATTGGAGTTTTCCTGTCAGCAAAGAGGTAACAACTACCATTAATTATGTCTCAAAGGCTGTGATGAAAATGAAATGACAAAATGTGCCTGGTATTTCTGTGAACCATTGAGTGCAGTCTATATGTAGGGTGTGTGGTAGGAAGACTGATAAGACAACCTGGCATGTCTAGCTGGGAAATCTAGGCACTGGCCTAGTCAGGCATGCAATGGAGAGGCCAAAGTGGTAAAACCTGGCATGTTCCATGGCCCACTCATAACCTATGAAAGTATTATTTGTATAATATATACACATTTGTGTGTGTGTGTGTGTGTGTGTGTGTGTGTGTGTGTGTGTGTGTGTGTGTGTGTGTGTGTGTTAATGGGAGCTTGAACCCAGGGCTTTGTATTTGCTAGTCAAGTGCCCTGTCACATCACATCTCCAGTCCTTTTAGCTTTTGATGTTTTTCAGATAGGGTTTCCATTTTTGTCCTGGTTGGCTTTGGACTGTGATCCTCCTACATGCACATTCCATCATGCCTAGCCAACAATACACTCTTTTTTTTTAATTGTGAAAAAACTGTACAGAGGGGTTACAATTACATGGGCAAGATAATGAGTACATTTCTTATCAAGCATTGCAGCCTCCTCCTTTGTTTCCCCTTCCCATCCCTTCCCATCCTTCCCCTGCCCCCCTCCTAATTTTCCTCCCCTCCACCAAACTTTTCGACACAACGACTTGTACATCTCAATGTTGCAATAAGTCCACCTGTATCCCTATTTAAAAGATTTGTTTTTGCCTTCCCCTCCACAAATTATACCAACATCATATACAGTGAAAGCAGGGGTTATACCATGGGGGAGGTACATACAAAGCAACAAAGAAATCATCTTATAAATGTGTTAGAAAAAATTGCATGAAAGAAAAAAACATTTGAATACATATCTTAGTGTTCATTTCCCTAACATCAACTTATCTGACCTTTTCTGCTTGACTCAGACATATACTAGTTATTGCAAATAAGGGAAACCATGGGACCTATGTTTCTTTGGGCTTGGCTTACTTCACTTAATATAATTTTTTTCAAGTCTTTCCATTTCCTAACAAATGGGGCAATGTCCTTTACACTCTTGAATTTGCTCTATCCATTGATGGATTGATGAATGTATTGTAAGTGAAGATAATAGCTTTCAATGATGTCATAAAATCAGAATAATTTTTAAACCACTTAAGGCATTCTATTTTTTTTCCCACATGTCTCTTGTGAATCCCCTCCCCCAAGACCTTTTAGATCATTATTAAAAGAAAATAGCAAAGGAGCCGCATTGTTCTTTCAAAGTCACTTATACAACAAATGCACTAACATCTTAAAAATGTAAATATTGCAGAAGGCACAAAGATACCCAGTCTTTTCCATCAACCCTGCTCTCTTTATTCAGAAATGATGACTCAGAGTGTACTGAGAATCCTTCCACAACTTTTTCTATCAACATACTGGAGCAGCAGTTGTTGGACAGTCATCAGAGTGGAAGAACAAGATGAGTGTACACTACACAGCAGTTGTTGATTTCTAGTCTGCGTGTGTATATTCCTCTCTAAATGAAGTATGATTTCACTTGAGATCTCCAGCATACCTGTCTGAGGAGGAGACTTACCTGTCAAAAACAGCTATCCTAAGATTATATCAGTCCAGGAAAATGGTTTAGAACTGTGTTTGCCAGGAGGGAGTAAAGGAGGGTGAATATGGCCAAAATAATGTAAATGCAAAAACGGAACAGTGAAACTTGTTGAGATTAGTTTGGAAAGGGAAAAGAGGAATGATGGAGAATGATGGAAGGGAGAGTCTGATAAAGGTGCATCATAGGCATGTCTGGATATGTCAGAACGAAATGCCCTTGTATAATTAATGCATGCAATAAGAATGCACAGGGGGAGAAAAGGAAGCATGAGTTTGCTTCTTTGATTCTTTGACACCAGTCCCTGAGCTCTGTAACTGGGGTCCTGCACTCTGGGCATGCTCAATGATCCTCTCCATTGACCACAGGCTAATGACCCCATCCATAGCGGCATACCATCCAGCTGCTCTTTCTTCTGTCTCATCCCATATCAGTCAGCTTTCCATCACTGTGACAAAATACCTGAGAAAATCCACTGAAAGGAGGAACAATTGATGTTTGGCTTATGGTTTCAGGGGTGTTAGTCAATGATTACTTGGCTAGGTTGTTTCATGGTCTGTGGTGACACATGGTAGGGAATGTGTGGGGGACCAAAACTTCCCATTTCATGTCATAGGAAGCAAAGAGACAGAGAAAGAGGAAAGTGGCTGAAGCAAGATATACCCCTCAAACTAGGTGCCAGTGGCTCATGCCTGTAATCCTAGCTTCTTTGGAGGCTGAGATCTGAGAATCATGGTTCAAAGCAAGCCTGGGCAGGAAAGTCCATAAGACTCTTACTTTCAAATAACCACCAAAAAGCCAGAAGTGGAGCTATGTTTCAAGTGGTAGAACATTAGCTAGAGAAAAAAAAAACTTCAGAGATAGTGCCCAGGTCCTAAGTTCAAGTCCCAGGATTGACCAAAAAAAGAACGGTATATCCTTCAAGTCCGTAACTTCCAGTGAATCTACTTCCTTCACTTAAGTCCACTCCTTAAAGTTTCCATTATTTTCCAATATCTCATTAAGATTTAAACCTATCAGTGGGTCAATGCACTGATGAAGCCATGGTCCTCTCGATCATTACTTCTCAAAGCTCCATCTCTGAACATTTCTGCATTGGGGTCCAAGTTTGCAAGACACGTGCTTTTGGGGGGGACATTTCAGTTTCAAGCTATTATACACAGCCTCACCTTTAAGCTAGGAAGAGCCTTTCCTCTATCTCCTCCCTGATTGATAGATTTCACTATATTGGCCTTAGTAAAGAAAGACATTATTATGTCTATATCTTGCTTTCTTTAGTTCCTTCATAGCCCTACTTTTGACAAGAGACATTAAACATTAAGGCCCTATGGGAAATTAGCATTTCAGCCAAGCAGAAGAGTTCAGTGGAGGATGGTAAGTATCAGAGAATTTGGATAGAGGATGGTCACTTCATTAGAAAGTTTGTGCACTATTCTAGTCAGTTGCTATTTATCTAGATATTTCAGGAAAGAGGCCATTAAAGGCTCTAAACAAGGCATAACAGAATTTGGCCTTTGGGGCAATAAAAAAAACAAATGCCAGCAAAGCAAGTTAGTTGTTGGGGAGCATACTAGGGGCAATGATACCAGCTGGGAGATC
Organism: Dipodomys merriami; assembly: GCF_024711535.1. Taxonomy (NCBI): domain Eukaryota; kingdom Metazoa; phylum Chordata; class Mammalia; order Rodentia; family Heteromyidae; genus Dipodomys; species Dipodomys merriami. The sequence continues at coordinate 18,507,417 of NW_027206512.1, read as the reverse complement.
ATTGGAAAAGTTCAAGAATGCAATGACATAAATCCTCCATAATTTCCTCCTGTATCTGAGGGATTTGGGGACCATAGTTTGATCTACTATAAAAGACCAAAGCTTTATGTAGACATATCTAGCCCTCTTTGAGGTTGCAATTAAGATGTAGATGACAATTCATTTTGGTATGGTAGCAAGGATAGTCCACAAATTTGGTATGAAACCAGCAGTGTTAGTGGACAGCCCATGGTAAAATAGCCAGGGCCAAAAGTGGCAGTATCAGTGTTTCAATATGGTGTATTAAGTTGTGCCTCTGGCTGTCTGAATTTCCTTTGTCCTTGACCGCTTTCCAAGCTTTGGCTTTAGACGATTTTCATTTACTCTTTAAAATAATGTTCTGGTGATGCAAGACATATGTTATTACTCTTGTTATTCTAAGAGACAAAAATGAAACTGAAAGGCTGAGTTGCTTAAGATCAAAAGTTGCTTAAGATGCAAACCTTTGCAATGCAGCCTAGCACTCTTTGCATGGCTCTGCTTATCAACCTTGGCAGCTGGCATATATGGCAAAATGAAAGTGCTAGGGCACTTGCCTACCATACATAGTACTCTGGTGTTAAGCCAGAAGTAACCTAAAAAGTTTAGTTCAAATGTTCTCTAGTGGGGTTAAATGTAGGCACAATTAGCAACTCCAAGAAAATTTTCCTTTTAGGAGGTGTCTGAAAAAGTCATTCTTCTTTGTAGTGTTGGTAGAAATGTATGTGATGTCCTCACAGAAAACATGAGCCAGTCCCTCTGCTACTACTGACAATTGCTAAACACCCTCATTTAACTTACTAAACATCATATTTAACTCACATATCTAACCTTGCAGCGCATATGAATAACCTCATCCACTATGCTGAAATTTAAAACATCTTAACAAATGAGCCATAGCATTTATTTGACTAAAGATAGGTAGATATCCCCATGTTAACTAATTCTGCTAAAAATACATGAAACACTCATCAGTACCTCCTAGAAAAGAGAGAAAAATGTCAGCTGCCTTTTCCTGATCTGCATGTTACACTGATAGTTCTCATCTGGTAAAGATTATGCACTGTGAGGAGACAAGCTTATGATTCCATGAAAGGGTGAAGTGGTGAATCATAACCATTCCAAATTATCGTTGTTGCAATTCTGTACATTTAAGACACTTCAATTCTATAACTCAGGCAACATTGACCAAATAGTCTTTTGTTTTTCCCCCTCCAAGCTATTGTAAGTATGCCAGGTTACAACTGCCCAGAACAAAAGTTTCTCTAGATGTCTAGTACATGTGCCAGTTCATTTGCTGTATTCTTTATTCCAGCACTATGCTGGTCTTGAGGCAATGATAAATACCACAGCATCATATAAACAAGGAATTACAGCATGATGCGTTGTATAATAATAGAACTACATGCAAGGCACAGCACAGGAATCAAAAGTAGTCTTTGCCTATAAAGCTTTGCCAAGGGGTTGATTCTGATCCTGAACGTTTTCTTGCAGTCCTGGGAATTGAACCCAGAGCCCTGTGCATGTTATGTGGCTGTTTTACCATGAGATATACCTCCAAACTCCTTATACTGGCCTTCAATGATGAATCTGAAATCAATAGTGGATAAAATGTGGGAATAGTGAGCAGAGGATAGTTTTTATTTCATTGTTTATGTTTTCATTTTTCAATACTGGGTTTAAACTCAGAGCCTCATTTGAGCCACACTCACAGCCCTTTGCTTCATGTGATTCTAGTCACATATGGTTTTGTATTTTTACCCAGGACTAGCTTTAGATTGGAATCCTGATATTATCTGTGCTTCCTGGATAGCTGAGATTAGAGGTACATCCCACCATACTCAGCTTTGAAATGAAGGTCTCATTAGCCTTTTGCCCAAGGTTGGCCTCAAATTACAATGATTCTAATCTCTGCCTCCTGAGTAGCTGGAACCAGAGGCATGAGCCACTGAACCTAGAAGATAGTAATTGAAAGGATGGAAGATGAATATGAAAAGACATGGAAACATGAATAGCTTACAAGTTAAAAATTATAAGTATTTCGTGTTTATAAGACCTAACCTTAAAAAGCTATGCTGGAAGATGACGCTAGACTAAGAGGGAAGAATCACATAGGATAGGAAATAAGTTGGGTAGACTTGGGTTTGACTCATGAAGGAGTCAGTAAAACAATTCAGACAAGAACACAGCAAGCCACGGTAAAAACCCGTTGGGAAAAATGACTCTGAAGATAGAGCAGATAATAGCTTGAAGAGGAAAGAGAAATGTGGAATCCTGGTGAGAGAAAATCAGGATATGTATGAATAGAGATGAGAAAATATGTGAGAAATGCCTAGGGAATGGAAGCACAGAATCTCGTAATGAATTGGAAGTGAAGGTGAAGGTGAGGACTTAGACAACTGGGTATTCACTGCGCCACGAAACAAAATAGGAAATAGAGAAAAAACGGATGGGGTGCACATTAGAAACAAGCTCAGTTTCAGCAAGACAGTGTTAGAGGGGCTGTGATCAGGTGTACAGAGCTACAGTTCACTCAGTGTCGTAAACAGAGGAGTCAGGACTTCCAGTACTAAGCTAACTCATGTGGAGACTGGCAACTATGATTGAGAATGAGATTGTCCAATAGAAAGATGATCTTCTGGAAAAGAAATTAGGTATTGTCTGAAGCTGCAGTGGTAAGTTAACTCATCTTTGCCAATAGAAATTGTCATTGGGTGTGTTCCTGTCCTGGGACAGGTGCAGGGACAGGCCGAAGAATGATAGAATGGGAAGCAGGGAATTTGGCCTCTCATCCTGGCTCTCATGGAAGTCCCTACATAAGGTTGAGGTCACGTGACAATTCCCTTCCTGGATTTCCTTGTGTATGACATGAGGAGGTTAGATTGGATGAGCTTTAGCATCCTGGAATGCTTGAACTGTTCTCTACATCCCATGATTTCCTTTTCTTCCTGATGGCTGTGATAAAACTGCCAACAAAACCCGGAGTAACAGGCATCGAGAGAGAAACTTGGCTCTAAGGAGAGCCATAAACTTCATCATTTTCCCCTGAATAATGGAAACTTGACTTAGGAAAATATATTATTTTTTGCAGTTTGTTTGGGAAAGTATTATGAAAATATAAGGCTTTTAATGGAAAGGGAATGGTGCTTGGTCATAAAGCTCTGGGTTTTTAAAAAAATTTTATTGTGAAGATGATGTACAGAGGGGTTACGGTTACATCACTGAGGTAATGAGTACATTTCTGGTCTAACTTGTTACTCCTCCCTCATTTTTCTCCCTCTTTGAGTTTTGATTGAAGAACTTTTTGAGTATCAATTTTTTGGAAAGAAGCTCGGCAAGATTATCTCATTTAAAAACCACCCACCCACTGCTCCATGCAGTAGGGATTATACAATAGATCTGATTTGTCCCCTCTGGCCAGTTATGAGCGTCTACAAGTAATTCAGGAATGAAAGCATCTGCTGTAATTAGATTGCATTAAAATTTAATGCTGTTATGACAAGCAAGAGATCAGATGGTTGTACAGGAAGACCTTACTGATACATGGGCTCACAGGGGCTGAGCTAGTGCCAACTCAGATGCATGAAAAATGTTTGCTTTGGATTCTCAGAAATGTGAGGTTTTGTGCATTCTGAGTACCAAAGAAGCATACACCATACAAAGTTCAACTGGCAAAATTAACATCTGAAAGATACCTGTTAGCTGTGTTACAAAATACAAATGGTGCAATTCTGTGCGTTATTTTCTAGTTTTGAGTGAGCTGAACTCCAGCAATACTCTTACACTCAGCGTCTGAATTACAAGTATTCTCTGCTGTCAGGAGGCATATTTTAAGAAGCCATCAGCACACTACGGCTAGCTTGCAGCAATCATGGCACCAAAAACCTCAGAGCACATCCAGAGACAGTAGTGTATACCTATAATCCCAACAACTTAGAAGGCAGAAATAGAATGATAGTAGTTTGAAGCTGGCCCAGGCAAAATTATTAAGACTGGATCTCAAAACACAAGCTGGGAAAGTTTCACCTGTAATCCTAGCTATGGAGAAGGCATAGTTAGTAGAATCATGGTCCAGTAACAGACATCCTAGGCCAAATCATGAGACTTTACTGGAAAATAATTAGTGTAAAAAGGCTGAGTGTGGCTCAGGTGGTAGAGAAGATCAAGTGGTAGGGCACTTGCTTAGCAACTACAAGTCCCTGAGTTCAAACCACAAAAGCTGTCAAAAAGAAAGATCAATAGCAAAAATAAGTTACAACCTCACAGCCTAGAGGTTTGCAGTGTAAAGACAAAGCTGTAAGATAAACTTAGTTGATGGAAATTTTCAAAGACCAAAGTAAAAGGGTAAAAGTTAATGGACAGAAATTGCAATACGAACAGAAAGGAGCATGCTAAGTGATCCAATGGAATAGAACACACGAGTAATAAGAATGATATAATGTGGAGGCATAAATATAACAAGAAATGTTTACGGTCTTGAGGAGGACATCCTGCAAACACCATTTTGAGATGAAAGGAGATCAGGCAAACTAATTTCTATCATCAAAAGCTATCCAGGAGATGTGAAGTGAAATAATAGCAGGTGTGTTGGTAATAAATGGTTTTACTTCTGGATGAAACAGAGAAGGAAAGCATGAATCCATATTTTCATTCATTTGTGACTAAAGCAACACTGCAAAGATACTTAAGAAATTACCTTTGAAGGAAAGTGAGTGGGTACGAGATAAAAAAGAAGGAAAGACTTTTGTGCCCATTACTGGAGCATGCTTTTAGCTATATTTTAGTTCTATCATTTCCACACAGTGGGAAAGCTATAATTTGTTTCAATCAGCCCCCTGTTGATGAGTCTGATTAAGGTTGTTTCCAGCCATCTACTGGTGTAATCAGTTCTGCAGTTTATCATGTAAATGATTCCTATGATGTTTAATCTAGGCTGTCAACTGGATTGGGAGAAGCCTAGAAAATTGGGAAAGCACCCTTCTGAGGGCATCTCTTAGGGTGTTTCCAGCGATGATTGGCATGTGGGAAGTGGACCAAGTGGGAAACACCTGTCTTAAACGTGAGTTTAAGTAGTCTGGGGCCCAGATGCAACAAGGAGTGGGAGGAACCCAAACAGGAGCCAGCTGCATTTGGGTGTGGAGGGTTATTTTTCTGCTGCTGCCACTGTCTATTGCCATTGGAGTCTTCAGCTCTTATACACAGCCTCCCACCAGTGACTGCGAGGGCGGGGGAGTGGGGGGGGTGTCTTCCAGACCTTTGGCGGGGATTGGACCCTGTTCAGAAGCTTCCAGCTCTGGAGTGAGCTCCTATCATTTTCTCTGGGGCCTCAGTACTGTCCCTGAACTTTTCTGCTCAAGGCTGACTCTCTACCACTTGAGACACAAACCCACTTCTGGCTTTTTTTTTCCTTTTTCTGGCTAATTGGTGTTAAGAATTTCACGGACTTTCCTGCCCAGTCTAGCTTTAAACCAAAATCCTCAGATAGCAGTTTTCTGAATAGCTAGGATTACAGGTGTGAGCCTTGGCACCCAGTCTGTTCTTCTTGCTCGCAGGTCTACAGACCACCACTGTGGGACCATTCAATCTCTGGTCTTGCAAACCACTATAATACACCTCCTATTTAATTAACTTATTTGTAATTTTTCAGTTATGTTTTCTAGTGCTGGGAATCAAACCTAGGTCCTTGAACAAAGCAAGCACTTGTTCAAGGCTCTGGGCAAGCACTCTATTACTACATGTATATTTACGTATATAGTATACACCTATATTATTACATGTATACTATACTTCATGTATATTTATTGGGTTTGTTCCTTTGGAGAACACTACTAAAAAGACCTTTAAAAAACTGGACTTAAAAATTTCAGTAATAAAAATTAAACATTTTCAAATCAAAGCTCTGACTTCTTAAGTAATAATGTCTAAGATACTAACACATAAACAATGAAGGTTTTAGAAGTAGCCAAGTTCAGCCAGGTGCCAGTGGCTCATGTCTGTAATCCTAGCTACTCAAGAAGCTGTGATTTGAGTACTGAGATTAAGGCCAGCCCAAGCAGAAAAGTCTGAGACCCCATCTCGAAAATGTACTATGTGATTTTTTTGTTTCTTTTGTATGTACTTCCCTCTATGGTATATCCCCTGTTTAACTGTATGTGATTTTGGTACCCTGCATCATATATATATATATGTATATTATATATACATATATTATATATACATATATATATATATATATATATATATAAAATTTGGGGAGTGGAAGGGGAATAACAAAATGCTGAAACAAGGACACATGATGACCCAGTGCAACAATGATACTCATAAGACACTATGTTGGAAATGAACTTTACAACTTGGGGTAGGGAGAGTGGGGAGGTGGAGGAGGGAAGGGATCGTAGAAGGAAAAAAAGAGTGGGTAACAATGTTCAACGAGAAATGTACTCATCACCTTTCTCATGTAACTGTAACCCCTCTGTATAGCATCTTTACAAAAAAAAAAAAAAAACCAGAAAACTAGCATTCTAAGTGGTAACACTTGGATATGAACCTTTGTGTGTATGTGTGTGTAGGTGTGGGTGCCAATACGGAGTTTTGAGCTTTGAATCTTTCTGAGCTTCGGTGGTGGCATCTGCATTAAGTTTTCATTAAATCTGTCATTCATTGAGGATTTCCTGAGTTTGTCAAGGAGACCAGTAGAATGCAAGGCAGAAAGCATTAGCTACCCGAAGTACACATTCTTGTTGGAGATGGGATTGCAAGGACACATAAACACCTAAGCCAAATAAAACAAGTGTTCAGGTTGTGGTTAAAAAACAAAAAAAATATGCCGGGTTCTGGTGGCTCACACTTATAATCCTAGCTACTCAGGAGGCTGAGATCTGAGGATTGTGGTTCAAAGCCAGCCTGGGCAGGAAAGTCCGTGAGACTCTTATCTCCAATAAACCACTCAGAAAGCCAGAAGGGGTGCTGTGGCTCAAGTGGCAGAGTGCTAGCCTTGAGCTGAAGAGCTGAGGGGCAATGTTCAGGCCCAGAGTTCAAGCCCTATGACCAGCCAAAAAACAAAAAAACAAAAACAGCTGAGGGTCACTACTTAAAGGAGATCAGGTGTAACTACTCTATAGAGATAACGTTTGAACTGGATATTTTTGAGTACATTAAATAAAACAGTGTCTGTGAATGCCTTAGAATCATATCCAGAATAGTCAAAAACAATAACCAGTCCTGCACCAGTAGATCACATCTGTGATCCTAACTACTCAAGAGGCTGAGATTTGAAGATCAGTTTGAAACAGAATACTCTCAAAGGTCTACCTCGAACTAGCAAAAGAAGCCAGACTGGGGGGTATGTCTCAAGTGGTAGAGCACCAGCCACACACACACACACACACACACACACACACACACACACACACACACACACACACATACACACACCACACACACACACAAAGACACAAAGACATAACAATCAGTATTAGTAATACTTGTCAAAAGAATGACCAAGAAGCACATTTAAGAAGTCTAAAGAAGTTACCTGCATACCTATAATCCCAGCATTGAGGAGGCTGAGGGAATAGAATTGTAAATTCAAGGCCAGCCTGCTTTTGAGATCCTTTCTCAACAAAATATGAAACAAAGAAGTTACGTTTGAGGAAATAGATAAGTTTATCCTGATTATTTTATAAATATATTGTATTTTATAGATATGTGTCCAACTTTTCTGTAATCCCACTAACATGTGAAAGGTTGATGTTTTAGAGATCAGTTTACAAACAAATGTAAGTTTGACATCGTGGCTTATACTTACCATCTTAATTTTTCAGGAGACTGAGATTGGGCAGATCACAGTTCAAGACCAGTCCAGGAAGAAAAAAATTAATAAGACCCCCTTGTATACCTTAGGATGGTGCATGCCTGTCATCCCACAGCAAGTATAAATAGGAAGATAATAGTCTAGGCCAGCCTGAACCCTGTTCAAACAACAGCAAAAGCAAAATGGGCTGGAGGAGTAGCTCAAATGATACATTACCTATCTGACAAGTGTGGTCCTATGTTCTAATCCTATAGGGTCCTGCCAAAGAAACAAAAATTGAAATTTCAATTAAAAATAAACTAGGTAAATATCCTTGTAATCTCTGCACTTGGAAACTTGAGTCAAGAGGATCAAGAGTTCAAGGCCAGCCTGGGCTACATACCAAAATCCTGTCTCAAAACAAACAAGCAAACAAAAAACACCTCTCAAACAAGAATAAACTGAAGATATCTTAAAAATAAATAGATTAACAGGTTGCCTTTCATATGGAAGTTGCTGTAATTGTAGCATTTTTATGTATTTACAGTTGTCTTATATGTGTCCGCAAGCTAATTTTTAAAGAATTTTTTTATTATGATAGAATCTGTTTTGATTCTGAAATCCTAACATTCTTCCTATAGAACCATTTATACTCTGAGATAGATTAAGTTATTCACGGCATCTGTCTGATGCTACTCAGAAAGCAAGCACAGAAACACGAACGGCATTGGTCTGGCCATTCATGAGTACATACAATGTTCTCTAGGGCTCTGATTCTCTCACCAATCAGTGAATTCTTCCAGTTTGATGGCTCAACTGGTGACATGATTAGAAGCACACAAACCCATTTCAGGACAATAAAAAAAAACATTTTTGGAGGGCAGACAAATAGAGAGAAAAAGGGTGGGTGAAATACACTCATAATATCCAATGTGCATCTATAAAATGGAACTAGGTTACTTGAACGCATGGGTAGGGTCAGAATAGATGAAAGAGACTGATGGAAGATGTGACCTCCATCAAGATACATTGTATCCTAAACTAACATGTTGAATTGGAACCCGTTTGTACATACAACTACTTAAAGATAATAGAAAAAATAAAATTTCAAAAAACTATTGACAGTTCATGCCTTTTGGAGGTGACAGTAAAATCACTGGGGCATATTGGCTGGAATATATCAAATGATGAAGAGATGGGCTACACCAGATACTTCTCATTTAATCCTTAAAAAAATCTCAGCTGTTTTAGGTGGGGTTGTTAGAAGCAGACTTCCAAGCAGAAGTAGAGAAGGTGCTACCGATGAAATCTCTGTTCTGGGGGAATTCTGGGTTGTAAATTACACATCAAAGGTTTTTTTTTTCTCTATTTGAGTCAGAGACTTGGGTTTTCATACGTGTGCTCCAGTTACTCTGTGTGGCTTCAAACAACAATAATGTGCTGAGGACAATTCCTCACAGGTGGCTCAGGTAGAGGCTGGTCAGCAAAGGACACAGGGGATGCAAGCCAATAACTGAGAGGGGAGAACACCCCATAGTATTTACATCCCCAAATGCATGTCTATTCTATTCTCTGCATTAGTAAAAATTGGATACTAGGGTTGAGTACTTTACTAAGGGACCCTGTTTAAGGCACAGAGCTTAGATGCACACTTGGCCAGGTTTGACTCTACAGTTCAAGCTCATTGTCCTCTATGAAATACTTCCTTTTCAGATGAAAGCTTATACAGGGGCATATGCATGTAGACACAATCCAAGTGACTGTGATATGGATATCCACAGGGGTGGTTTTCCATAATGTTGCCCCTTGGAACAATTATTAGACAGTTCAACAAAATCAATACCCAGAAGCTGAAACTTATCTTTTTTTGTTGTTGCTGTGAAAATACTGTACAGAGGGGTTATAATTACATGGGCAAGGTAATGAGTACATTTCTTATCAAGCATTGTTGCCTCCTCCTTTGGTTCCCCTTACCTATCCCCCCCACCCCCCTACCCCCGCCGAAGTTGTAAAGTTCGTTTTTCAACATGTCTTGTACGTCTCATTGTTGCAATGGGTCCCCCTGTATCCCTATTTAAAGAATTTATTTTTTCCCTTCCCCTCCACAAATTATACTAACATTAAAAACAGTGAAAACAGGGCTTATACCTTGGGGGAAGGACATAAAAAGCAACAAAGAAATATCTTATAAATATGTTAGAAACAATAATAAGAAAGAAAAAGCATTTGAGTCCTTATCTTGGGGTTCATTTCGCCTAATATCAACTTATCTGACTGCTTCTGCTTGTCTCAGACATATGCTAATTATTGAAAATAAGGGAAACCATGGGACCTATGTTTCTTTGGGCCTGGCTTACTTCACTTAATATAATTTTTTCCAAGTCTTTCCATTTCCTAACAAATGGGGCAATGCCATTCTTTCTGATGGAGGCATAGAATTCCATTGTATATATACCACATTTTCTTGATCCATTCATCTACTGAGGGGCATCTGAGTTGGTTCCATATCTTAGTTATGGTAAATCTGAAACATATCTTGTCTGAGCAAAGTTGTGGGGGTTGAGATGATGGGGGAAGACAAATGGAGAGGAAGTGTGGGATAACTTAGTCACATTCAGTTAATATTCATGTGTGAAAACAGTACTAGGAAATTTAAGGAGATGGGTGGACCTGGGAGAGAAGGGAAAGGGGAGAATGAGGGAAAGGGTGACACTGAGCAAGATGCATTGCATTTATAAATTGACCTGTTGAAATGAAACACCTTTATACAACTATTTCAAGATAATTAAAACAATAAAATTAAATACCTCCTTTTCTTATTCACAGTATGTTTATGGGAACATATTGTATAGAAACGCACATTTTTATCCAGCTTTCTGAGGCTAAGAGTTAATGAGATATTATAGTGAAACATATTTGGGCATATTTAGAAGACCACTAGGTAATACAAATACAACAGGAGCCACCTATGAAATTGAAAATTTACTAATGGCCATGATAAAAATGTAAAAGAAGCAAGAGGTATTAATTTTTTGAGGGGTGATTTTCTGGTGTTTGAACTCAGGGCCTTGCACACACGTTGTTTTATAGGGTGGAACTCTACTACTTGAGCCTCCAGCTCTGCTTTTTGCTGGTAACTGGAAATGGAGTCATAAACATTTCTGCCTGGAATGACTTCAAACTGCAATCCTCTAGATCTCCTGGATATCTAGGATTATGGGCATGAGTCACTGGCATCGGATCTCAAAATTAAAGTTAATAGTAATATATCAACCTAACATACCCAAAATATTCTTTTGACACACATTCAAAATAAAAATTAGTAAGACAAGTTTGCATTTTTTTCTGTGTATAATCTTCTTATGTCTTTTACACTTAGAGCATGTCTCCATTAGGTTGCAAATTATTTCTCAGCAATACTTAATGTGAATTTAGATTTTATTAAGTTTCTAACTGAAACATCAGACTCTCAAAGGAAAATTGGTCTAAGCATGCCTAAAGTTTTTCCCCAACTGAATCAAGTATTGCATGTGTTTGTGTGTGTGTGTGTGTTGGTATGTGTCTGTGTATGTCGGTGTAGGTGTGGATATATTAACACCAGTACCTGGGGGGGGGGGGAGCGGGGGTGCTTTAACTTAAGGTCTGAGCACTGTCCTTTAGCCTTTTTGCTCAAGACTAGCAATCTACTACTTGAACCACAGCTTCACTTCAGGCTTTTAGTTGGTTAATTGGAGATAAGAGTCTCATGGACTTTCCTGCTTCACCTGGCTTGTAATCTAAAATCCTCAAATCTCAGTTTCCTGAGTGGCTAGGATTACAAGCATGAGCCACTGATGCCTGGCTTCAAGTATCATTTTTTAAAACTTCAATCAATTATAATTCAGTATATAAATATCAGTTTCTCAGTCTTACTGGCTACATTTCAAATGTTCAACAGTTTCATAGGGCTGACAATGGACACTCTGAAAGACACAGAAAATATGAACCATGAAAATGTCCCAGGACACAACTGCTCACCATCATACCATTAAGAATCAAGCCACTCACTCCACCGCTGGGTAAATATGGAGTTTTCTATTAGGTGCCTCATGGTGATAAATAAACTTTATAAATAAACTTTATAAACTTTATAAATAAACTGTCCTTTAGCCAAGGACAGTTACCTACAAAAATTTCACAAACTAGAGTTGCTTGGAAAGAATGAGAATTGGTTGGGTCAATAGGTTTGGACCAGAGCTACCCAGAAAGAAGGTATGTCTGACTTTCATTTCATCTTGGCTCAGTTGTCTACCTGCAATACTGAATTTTTTAAGTAATACACACCAGAGGCCTAGTTACTGAAGCAGTTGCTGCTCTTGAGAGAGTCTCTACAAATGCAAGATTGCGGATTAGTGGCTATTTCCATCCTGTAACGTCACCTGTATTCACCAGATGGTTCTGGAAGCCTAGCAAGCTCACTGGGATAGGAAGCCATTAAAAAACAAAACAAAACAGGGCTGGGAAGGTGGCTCAGTGGTAGAGCGCTTGCCTTGCATGCCTGAGGCCCTGGGTTCGATTCCTCAGCACCACATAAGCAAAAAGAAAAAAGCCGGAAGTGGCACTGTGTCTCAAGTGGTAGAGCGCTAGCCTTGAGCTGAAGAGCTGAGGGACAGCGCCCACGCCCAGAGTTCAGGCCCCATGACTGGACCCAAAAAAAAATAAAAAATAAAAATAAATAAAAAAAACAAAACAAAACAAAAAGCATTTGTTAGAAGTCTGGAATTTCTGTAAGTGTATGTGCCTGAAAGAACTGAGCTGGAGAGGGATGGGCTAGAATGATGAAAGTGGTGGCACTGGTGAAGAGGCACTGTACTTGTAAACTGACACGTTGAATGGAAGCGCCTTTGCGCAACTACTTAAAGATAATAAAATATAATTACACATAACTAAAAAGAAATGAGTACTTTCCAAAACACACTTGCAAGAGTGTTTATGCTGCTGGGCATGGTGATGAGTAGCTTTAATCCCAGCATTTTAAAGACTGAAGCAGAAAGATTATGAGTTCAGAGCTACCAGGGTTATATACTGAGATATTGTCTCTTGTAAACTAAAAAAAAAAAAAAAAAAGCAAAAAAAAATCCACAGTGGAATAAGTTGTGTAACACTCTTACTAACTGCCAAATCTAGAAATGATGCAAATGCACATCAACAGTAAAATAGGTAAGTCATCCCTAATATTGACAAATACTACAATTATTGAATGAAAAGTGTTTTTCGAAAACATTAATGCCTTAAAAATATTAGACCTCAGTGAGAATGAAACCCCTCAACTATATCCAACAATGTAGATGAGTGTCACAAATACCATATGAATAAATGAGACCACATACAAAAAAAGAACAAAATGTCAGACTCTATATGAAGTTCAAAACTAAGCTAAGTAGCTTTCTTTCTAGCAATCAGTATGGTAATGAACTTGGAAATGGCTAGGGGGGTTGATTAGAAAGCAGCATGGAAGGGGCTTCTGGGCTTCTTAATCTGTATACTCCTCTAGTTATAAGAAATGTTCACTTAATAAAAATAATTATTGCTTACATATTTTTCTGTACATATGCCATACCATAGTGTGTATTTAGGTAATAAGTGCATTCATTTTATTTCGTTGAAGACCAGCAGTGTTCTACTATCCATTCTAAGACTCTAGAAATAAACTAAGCATAGAAGAAAATCCAAGTCAACATTCCCCTCTATGATTCCACCTTCTTAAAATCACAAACATCTCTGACTGTGTCCCACAACAGTTCACGTTTTGGTGGATTGGTCCTTGTTATAGTGATATAAGAGGTGCTGAAATCAAGCACTGGTGCCCCATGCCTGTAATCCTAGCTACTCAGGATCAAAGTTCAGATAAATTCTAGTGACTTCTTTTCTCAATTAACCAGCAAAAACCACTGGGAAGTGGAGGCATGGCTCAAATGGTAGAATGTCAGCTGTGAGTGATAAAAGCCAAAAGAGGGTGAGAGGCCCTGGCACAAAAAGGAAGAAAAGAAAAGAAAAGAAAAGAAAAGAAGGAAGGAAGGAAAGAAGGGAAAAAGAGAGGGGGAAAAGGAAGGAGGAAAATGAAAAAGAAAAGGAATGAAAGAAAGAAAAGGAGCCAGGTATGATGGCTCTCGACTTTAATCTTAGCTGCTTGGGGAGTGGAGAGGGGATCATTTCAAGGCCATTCTGAGCATAGTGGAGCATGCCTCTTATTTCCCAGAGACATAAAGAAACACAAGCAGGAGGATTATAGTTTAAGCTGGTCTTGGCATAAAGTAAGACTCCTACCTGGAAAATAAACTGTGGAAAGGGGGCTCAATTGGTAAAGTACTTGCCTAGAAAGCTTAAGGCCCTGACTGAGTTCAATTCCTGATACCTTAAAAAAATTTTTTTTAAAAATGAGAGAAAGAGAGATGAAGCCTACTACAAAGTAAACAGAATCATTGGAGCATTGCTCTTGAGAGAAATTAAGTAGTTGTCATAGACTATAGTTCCCATGTAAAAATAGTTACAAGAGGAGCCACTCCCCAGCCTCTCTGACTTCCTTTCTCACCATGTGATCGTTCTCACACACAGTTCTGTTACGATCCCATCTGCCAGAAGGGCCTCACCAGAAACCAAACATATGAGGCTACCTGGACTGAACACCTTCCAAAACAGTGGGCTAATTAAGTTTCTTTCTCTGCAAGCTATCTAGCTACAAGTATTGTATTGTAATAGTGAAAAATGGCAGAGGAAAGAAACACCGAGCTGACCCTAGAGTCTGGGAATCCATGAGGATAGCAGCAGTTAAGAGAACTTTAGTGGTATGTCCTTCCCTTTCTTCCACCTAATAGAATTCTACCCTCCCCCCTCCTCCTTCCCTTCAAGTACTATTTAATGACATTTCCTTGTGAAGAGCTCTTAGATGGTCTCTAACAAAACTTAGCATTTTTTCTAAATGTGTAGGGCATTTCTGGGCTACTCATAGATTGTTCCCATGCATTACAGGAATTTTTAGAAGGCAATCTAATGTAACATTGAGAATTTAAGTTATAGAATCAACCAAGCTACAAGGCCTTCCGCTACCACTTCCTGTGTGGAGTGGGCCAAACTGTTTAATCATTGAATTTGCTTCCTCAGACATATGGTGATGAGAATAAGAGAATACCTACCAGATAGGTTGTTGTGAGATTCCCAAAAATATCAGGAAATATTTTCTTCTGGACAGTATTTATTCCAATAGATTTTATAATCCTGAACAATACAGAACATGAATCATTCCATATGGACTGCCTGATAGGTAGCTAAATATATATATATATATATATATATATATATATATGTATATATATATACACACACACATATATATGTATATATACATATATATAATATATACTCATTTCTCTCATATTAGCCCTAAATTTTGCCAGAACAAGAACTACAGCTTGTTTTTTTATTTTATTTTATTTTTTTTGGAGAGATGAGGTGCTGGAGATCAGAAGAGTCTCATACATACTGGACAACCCGTTCCAACCTCCTTCCCCAGCCACAAACTACAAATTATTCATTGTAACAGTACACACATTGCATAATTCTGGGGATTAGGCTACAATGGTGCTTTGTAATAAGTAGAATCCACTGAGGAATTTTTGTCTTTTTTTCATTTAGCAATGCTCACAGCAATGAAAGAATAACTTCTATAAATTTCTACTATAAATTTTCTATCTCTATGCCATCCAACTATTCCAGTTTGTCCCATCCTTGAAATGTCAGAGTCTTGTATCCAGAACTCTTCTTAGTCCCAGACAACCCAGGATTGTGGTTGTGGTCTCGCTACCTGCATCTACTTCATATCAGCCTGTTTTGATGGATAGACGTGAGCCTATCTATAGCCCTTATTCAGACTGGCAATTCCTCTTGAAAATTTCTCTCTTCCTGCAGCATCCATGTTTTCATCTGTCCATTAGCATACAAATATCCCATATTCCATGATTTGGGGTGTGTGTGTGTGTGTGTGTGTGTGTGTGTGAGAGAGAGAGAGAGAGAGATGAGAGAGAGACAGAGACAGATAGAGAGACAGAGAGAGAGGAAAAGTACTGGGGCTGTACTGGAAAGAGTACTGAGAGAATTCAGGGCCTCATGCTTTCACTTAGCTTTTTCTGTTCACAGCTGCTGCTCTACCACTTGAACTACATTTCTACTGCTGGCTTTTTGGTGGTTAGTTGGATGTAAGAGTCTCTCAGATTTGTCTACTGAGGCTGGCCTCCTCGCATCTCAGCTTCCTGAGTAGCTAGGATTATAAGTGTGAGCCATTAGCTCACAATTTTTCCTATGAAAAAAAAATAAGTTTAAAGAAATCAACAACAAGGGGTGGGGGGTGTAGTGATAAAGTGCTTAACCTTGTATGAGTAAGGTCCTGAATTTTATCTCTGGATAACCTTCCCCAACCCCCTCCACACCATGTCACTCCTCCCCCCTCCCCCATTCCCTCCCCCCATAAACTGTCCTTAACCTACATCTCCCACAAGCCACCACTCATTTCTTGGCTCCTTTTCATTTAAAAAAATCCCTGGAGTGAATTGTTTCCACACAGGATCCAATTCAAACTGGTCCTTCTCCATTCTTTATTGAACCACTTCAATCAGGATTTTAACCCCAACTCTGCACAGAAAGAGCTGTCATAGTTTGCTAATCATCTGGAACTTTCTCAGGCTATTGAATCATGAAAAATAAGCCTGCACTGTACTGAGCTATTGTATTTTTTTTAATTACTGTTTTTCCTTTCTGAAGTAATAGAGCTAACAGCTTCCATATTCATATCTTCAATTAATGTACCACCTCTGCAATTTATCCTGGTATATCTGACTATCTACTTTGCAACTAATTGGAATATAGTAAGAGGTTTATACTTACCAATACTAAACTTCTGATTCTTATCCCTCAAGAAGTACCCCTCAGTCAGAAAATGGCCCTTCCTTCTTTTTCTGGCTCCAGGCCTTGAAGCCGTCCATTGATCTTTCTCCTCCTCTCACATGCAGTTCACTGGAAAAGCCATCATGGTCCTCTGCTGGGTTATTATAATAGCTTCCTAACTAATTGATCTAGCTGCTGTACCCCCCATCCCCATTAGTCATGCCACAGCTTCAACACAGGAGTCACAGGACAGTGTGACTCTTCTCTGTACAAAACCTTCTCTGGAGATTTCTTGTCTCATTCAGAATGAATTTCAGAACCCTTGCCTTGATCTAAAATCTGAATAGTTTAGCCAAATGCCAATGGTTCATGCCTATAATCCTAGCTACACAAGAGGCTGAGATCTGCGGACAGCGGTTCAAACCAGCCTGGCCAGGAAACTCCATGAGACATTTTTTTTTTATCACTAATTAAGTTCCAACAATGCAAGATGTAGAGCTATAACTCAGCTGGTAGAGTGCTGTTTTGAGCAAAAAAAAAATCTCAAGGACAGCTACCAGGCGAGGACAGGAGTTCAAGCCCCAAGACCAGCACCAAAAAGAAAAAAAAGAAAGAAAAAAAGTAACCTGTGGCTCAAATGGTAGAGTGGCAGCCTTGAGCAAAAATCTAGAGGGCAGCACCCAGGCCTGAGTTAAAGCCCCCCACTACTGGCAAAAATAAAATATAAAAGCTGACTGTGTTCTTCCCATTACTTATCTTACCCTGTTGGTTATATTCCTTCTTTGAGGCCTTCTCTCTACCCCTTCCCCAGAACTTTGGCTTTCTTGCTCTTCCTCTAACATAGAATTCATATAGGCCTCAGAGAATTACAGCCTTGGGGATAGTCATGATTCACACCCACACTTACTTAGTCCCTCTCAAAGTTTAGACTATTCCTTTATCCATCTAAGAAATACTTTCCCCTTGGCAGACACTGCAGATGAAGATAAAATGGCCTTTGCCTTCAAACAACTCCTATATTAGATGGGAGCCTAATCTTTCCTACAAGGTTTCCTGGAAGAGGGAACTGAGAGCCGAGTCTTGAAGAAAGAGTAAGAATTAAGGGGAAAGGAAAGATGGCAAGACATGTGCCTTTTAGGGAGATAACCACATGTGTGTGGATCCCAGAAATCATGAGGCATTCGGAGGCTTCAAGATCAGCTTTCTCTGTCTCTGGAGCCTGGGCATGTGCTGAGATATGAGAACTGCTTATGAGTTATGAGACAGATCAGTAAACCACAGGGGTTGGGGAAAGGAGAGAACCACCACTAGATTAATACTAGATAGGTTGGTTCAGAAGAGGAAGCAAGGGCAGAGAGGACATGCGGAAACTGCCAATGATGAGAAGATATGTTCAAGCAGTTAGAGCCCACAAAGAAGGGATAGAACTGGCCTTCCATGTACACAGAACTCAGAAATAATGATTCCTTGGGCAAACAAGGTTAAGAGATAATCAACAGCCATGGGGGAATGTGGTGGAGAGGGTGTCTGTCACACTGATAGTATTCGATGAGCCATCTTTCCTGGTATTCACGCCCTTATAAAGCTTCTCCCTTGAGTCTGGGCTGGACTTGTTACTTGCTGTGACCCAGTGGTTCTCAAACCAGGGCAGATTTTTACCCACCACAGAACATTTTGCAATGCTTGGAAACAGTTTTTATTTCTCAAAAATATGGATGTGTATGCTTGGGAGGAGAGCTATTAACATCATTATTCTACTAATGGGTAAAAGTCAGAGATGTTACTAGGCATTCTAGAATGCACATTGTAGTCCCACAACAAAAAATGATCTGGCTCAATGTGTCAATAGAGCCAAGATGTAGCTGTGGCTCAAGTGGTAGAGTGCTAAGCTTGAGTTCAAAAGCTCAGAGACAGTGCCCAGGCCCCAAGGTTCATACCCCAGGACCAGAACACACACAAAAAGACTAAACTTTATGAAGATCTGGGAGGAGGACTAGAGCTGCAGTTCAGTCCTGCCTAGCAGGTACCCTGTCCTCACATCAATCTCCAGCACTGATGGAAATTAAAATAAAGTACCTATAATGCTTCGGCTCTTGGAAAGAGAGAACCATACATTTTGCCTACAGCTGAGAGATTCATGGGGAGGCAACATGAGATGTCCCATTGAGAGTGGTCCGGAGGCTACAAGGGAGGTGAATTTGAAAACCTGACTAACAGGAAAAACCAGGTCTCATATGCACAATCCCAAGCAAGCTCTTCCAACCAGCACCCATCTTTGATGAGGTACCAGGCATATAAGCCAAGAAGTTATTATGAACATTCCAGCATTAGCAGACATCACAGAAAGCAGAGATAACTTATCCCTCTGAGTTCTTTCCAAATGACAGGACCATGAGCAAACAAGATACTGATTTAAGTCACTAGGTTTGGGGAGTTATATGTAGCTCATATATACACGCACACATATATATGAATATATATACATATGTATATATACATATGTGTATATATACATATGTATATATATATGTGTGTGTGTATATATATATATATATATATATATATATATATATATATATATATATATATATGAAATAGACTGGCTATTTCCAGTGCCAGTTTGGCTATGAGGAAATCTAAGCACAGAAGTATAGACAGGGAAGTTAAGCACCTAACCAAGGTTAGCACAACTACCCTTGGGCTTTGACTCAAAGACCACATCTGAAGCATCATGCATCTATCCATCCATCCATTCAGCAACATTTATGAAGAACTTATCATGTGTCAGGCACTACCCCACCTACTTGGGAGATAGCAGAGACCAAAACAAGGAAAAATATTACTGGTTTTATAGAATATATTTCTCATGAAGTCTGAGGATTATACCACCGAGTGCTAACATTTTACCCATCTCATTAGTGTGAAGGGCATTGATTGCTTTCTTTTCTGCCAGGCATCTATTTGAGCATACCCCTTTCCAGTGGGAAATTACCCACCCTTTAGATCATCTTTTTCTCAAAGTGACCAGCCTTCTGCTAGCCATGCCAGACCAAATGCTTCTACCCTGGTATTTGAATCTCAGACAAGCAGTAAAGGTTAATAATTGTTAGGATCTCATTCATTCCAAGGGTGAGAAGTTTCTGCTACCCAGACATCAGCCTATTCTAGGTTTTTGCCTATTCATGAAACTTTGTAAATTTCTTGTTCCTTTTGTGAATCATCTGATATCTTCCTATTAAGTTCCTATGTTGACCGCTATACCATGACTAGATCTGATATTGGTGATGAAAGAACGCTAAATGCAAATTCTTGGAGTTCATAATCTCCAACTTCCATTAACTTCATGTCCATTTCTTCATAGACAATAGAGGTTTCCTCCATTTTTGTAAAATGTTAAACAAAAGCAGTTGCTAGCTTCCTTTCTCAAGCTCATTTGCTGTACAAAGACCTTTCTGCACAGAAATGTTAAAGCCATCCCTGGAAACAGTTCTTCAAGTAAAGACTGAGACACAAGGACACAGGCTAATAAAACTGGTATACAAAAACTAGTCTATCTAGAAACCCATTTGCCAGGACTGATCCTGAGCTTAGAACTAGACTAAGTACAGATTCATTCATGTTCCATCCAGACTCACAGAATCTTTGTGGCAAGAACTTATATTTTTTCATACACTGACCAAAGCTTGGGGATTCACAGATCTTGCTAGCTATGCTGTTCAGTGGTAAACGAAAACTCCTTAGGATAGTGTTTGTCTAAATGTAATACGCAGTCAGTCATTTGATCTCACTAAAATACAGATTCTGATTCAGATGGTTAGGGATGGAGCTTGAGATTCTGCCTTTGTAATAAGTTCCCAAATGATGACTCCAGATGGCTTATGGGACCTGGTTGAGCCTAAGCCTGGTACTGGCTTCAGAAGGAGAAACCCAGGAGAGAAACTGACATGTAGACAGCACCTCTTGTGCACATTTCTTGGCAAAATGACAGAATGAAATCTCTGAGCCTGCAAAACTAAGCTGCTTAATCACTGCAATGTAACCATCCTTCTGGCTTAACCTGCCTAGCTCCTAAAGTAGCTATGAGATGCAATCCATTAATTAAATCCTCCACTAGCTCCTTTGCCTGACCCAGTCCTCTGAGTCCTTGTTCAGCAATACAAGATGAAACAAAGAAGTGATTCTGAGGTTCAATCTGATGTAATTGGGTGCTTTGTTCTTAATTAGAGTGTAAAGTACTCTTTTTTTGTAGGATATTGGATCTGTGTAGATAATACAGTTTCATGTTTACTGTTGTAATAAAAACTTCTTCGAACTACGAAAATGAAAGCCTAAAAAGCTGACAGAGAGAGTTTTCAAATGATGTGTGTGACTGAATCAAATGATTCTGAAAAGCTAGTGAATATTTAAGTAGCAGATGTGACCCATCCTTTCCTATTCATTGATGCATTCATTAGTAATTACCGTTCAGGTATTATGCTAAGCACTGGCCCATGTTATGGACAGCATTTGGGTCCCAGTGGGCCTTGCCAATAAATTTGGAAATTGAGTTGCTGCATGTAGTTTAACAAAAATCATGGGATCCACTCCATTCTTAGGTTTATTTATTTAATGGGAAACTATGTGCAAATCCTTCTTCTGGCTCCTCTGGAGGAAACCCAGAAATAAAGGTAGAATTCTAAGTGGTAGGAAATAAACAACAGGTGGTCTGGGCTTCATTCAAAATGTGAGTCACACAGAAAACTAGTTTTTTTAAGCAGTCATTTCTAGTTCAGATTTCAGCATATGCTGCTCAGCAAGCATAATGTAGGTATTAAATAGTCATCACAATGGATGCATATTAAAGCAAAGCTGCATTGAGTTGATATTTTTTTATACATGGAAGCAGCAATTTGAGAGCTATGAGGAAGGAGTGGAGAGAAATCTCCACTCTAGTTTATATTGAGATTATTTCTAAAAGAGTGATTTCTAAGATATATACATGATAAAAGTATTTGGTAGCAATGATGTAGTTCCTTTGAACAAAAAAAAGTCATAGTTTGGCAAAATGAATACAAGAAGCTGAGACATGTTGTCGGGGGGTAGGGGAGGTCTAGGGAAGTGGAAAGGATGAGTGGAAAAAAGAAGGGTGGGCACGTTTATGATATGGAACAAGTTAACTTGAGAGGATGGATGGGTTTTGGAGAGATGGGGAAGAATGATGGAAGGTGTGTCACTGATCAAGATGCACTGTATTCGTAAATTGACAGTTTGACTTGAAACTTCTTTGTACAACTACTTAAAGATAATTTAAAATTTTTAAATAAAACAAAAACAGTAAAAAGAAAAACCTAATATGTGGTTAGCACCCATTTGCAAGTTCTTTGAGATGAGGCTAAGCTGCTTAAAGAAACTCTTGGAAGTGACCAGAGACTAGGAGATAGGAGGAAGAAGACTGGAGCAGGGGAAGGTAGAGCAGCAGGGAAGTATGGAAGCAAAGGGTACATTGAGATAAGGTAAGCATGGTACAGAAGGAGATGAGCAGAAATGGGTCACCAATGCCTTGAAAGACTTTGAGAAGAAAGTCAAAGCATCAAAAACATCTGCAGGTAGGCGGGTGCTGGTGGCTCACGCCTGCAATCCTAGCTATTCAAGAGTATCTCAGTTTGACATAAGCACAGGGAAGAAAGTCCATGAGATTCTTTCTCATCTCCGATTAACCACCAGAAAACCAGAGGTGGTGCTGTGACTCAAAGTGATAGAGCACTAGCCTTGAGAGAAAAAGTCCAGGAACAGTATCCAAGACCTGAGTTCAAGACCCACAATCAACAGAAAACAAAACAAAAAGCATCTGCAAATAACAGACCAAAGTTGGTTTGGTTACCAGATCACATCACCTAAAATAATTACTAACATTTCACCATCTAACACCTGACACAATCTAATTACACATATTATGAATATGTTTGTCTACCTTCTATTTTTTTTTTTTTTTGGTTGGCTGTGGGGCTTGAACTCTGGGCCTGGGCGCTGTCCCTCAGCTCTTCAGCTCAAGGCGAGCGCTCTACCACTTGAGCTACAGCGCCACTTCCGGCTTTCTGGCGGTTTTATTGGAGATAGGAGTCTCACGGTCTCTCCTGCCCGGGCTGGCTTTGAACCGCGATCCTCAGATCTCAGCCTCCTGAGTAGCTAGGATTACAGGCGTGAGCCACCAGCACCCGGCTACCTTCTATTTTAATTAGATCATGTAAGACCTCTGATGCCAGGTCTTATTCACTGATAGACACTCCCACAAACTAGAACAATACCTGAATTTAGTAAATATACAACAAAATTATTTATTGAATGAATTAATGAAAAAGACCAATAAGAAGATTTTTAAAGGAAATGGACAAGGAGAATAAAAGTGTCTCGAAGAGAGGTACAAGAAATAAAGATGATTAAAAAGAAAGCAAATAAAAATGTAAAATAGTATTGCATATTTTAAGATGTAAGAAGGTATGTGCTATGATTTTAATCTGATTTGTCCTCAGCAAAGTTCATATAGATGCGTGGTTTCCAGTGGCCGTGTTAAGAGGTGTGGGGGACTTTAAGAGGTGATTAGGTCGTTAAGAGGAATTAATGTCATTCTCTTGAGACTGGATTAATTCTCTCAGAAATGGATTAGTACAAGAGCAAGTTGTTATAAATAGAGCTTGAGAGCTGGGCGTGTTGTTCAGTGGTAGAGCCCTTGCTCAGCATTAGCACGTTGAGGGCTAGGAGACTGTTTTGCCAATCTCCCTCTTGCATACACATAGCACCAACTCCATGCCCTATTTTTTTTTTATTGTAAAGGTGATGTACAGAGGGTTTACAGTTATATAAGTCAGGTAATGAGTACATTTCTTTTTGAACAATGTCACCCCTCTCTCATTTTCGTCCAGTTTTCCCTTCCTGACCTGACTCCCCCCACCCTAAGTTGTATAGTTCATTTCCAACATAGTGTCTAGTGAATATCACTACCGAATTAGTTCACCATTTGTCCCACCATTTCTGTGCTACCCTCCCCAAATCAGATATATTTACATACAAGACAAAAGGGACAGAAATACAAAAGAGTGACAAAAGAGAAAAAAAATCAGAAAGAAAAGAAAAAGAACCACAAACAGTAAAATAAATAAACTCTTGCTTCAATTTCTTGGAGCTTATTTTAATAAGCATCATTTTATCTGATCATACGCACATAGCTATCACGCCCTTGTAATCCTCTCCTAAGAATATCCTCTTTGATCTCCCTGTGCAAATGCTTACAGTCCTGTTTAATTTATCACGTCCAAGTGTAATTTTTTGGTCTTTTACTATCCATTGGATTTACTTGTAGATTTATAGAAACATTCCAATTATTACAAACAAGGAAAACCACGCAGCCTATATTTCTTTGGGTCTGGCTTGAGGCCTTCACTGCAGATGCCACGCCACAATCTTGGACTTTCCAACTTCCAGAACTGTGAGCCCACACAATCTCTCCTTTATATGCTATCCAGTCTCTATCATTCTGTTCCAGTAATAGAAACCATACTAAGACATTGTGGGAAACCCTGAATACACTCTCAATCTAATCTAAACCGCCTAGGAGCATTTTAAAATATTTGTGAGTACCAGATGAAAAGAACAAATTCATCCTCAAAGAGAAAAGATGTACCTTTGGCCTTGGGTTAAAGGGACCCACTGACTCCAGAAACCATCCCTGGCTTAGCTGCAGAAAAGGCTTTGGGCAAGTTTCCTGGCATTAGGAGCTCATTGTTCCCTCTCTACAATCACACTACAGGAGGCATCAAAAGACACCACGGAGGTGTTCAAGTAAAGCAAGAGAAGAAATTAAGGAAGAAAAATTCTTTACAAACCTAGTAACTACTCAGAAAAGAAAATTTGACTAACCATGTCTCCTACCAATGCTTTGTCCCCTGAGACACCATTGCATTGTTCAGATTGTATTTATGTGAGAACAAACAGTCTCAGCTGTGAATCTGTGGCTGTGCAACTCCCAGGACTTATTTTTACCAAGTGTCTCAATGAGCAATGCTGAAGGGGCCAAAGTAGGCAAAGAACAAAGGAGTAACTTTTAACTCTATGAATAAGAAAATATTGGCTAGGAACTTATGGCTCACATCTGCAATCCTAGCTACTCAAGAAGCTGAGATATGAGGATTGAGGTTTGAAGCCAGCTGGGTGAAGGAAAGTCCATGAGACTCTCATCTCCAATTAACCACCAGAAAACCAGAAGTGGAGTTATGGGTCAAAGTGTAGAGCATTAGCCTTGAGCAAGAATGCTCATGGACAGCACTCAGGCCCAGAATTCAAGCCCTATGAGTCTGTGTGTGTGTGTGTGTGTGTGTGTGAGAGAGAGAGAGAGAGAGAGAGAGAGAGAGAGAGAGAGAGAGAGAGAGAGAGAGAGAGAGAGAGAGAGAGAGGGAGGGAGGGAGGGAGAGGGAGAGGGAGAGGGAGAGAGAGAGAGAAAGAGAGAGAGAGAGAATGAATATTGCAAAATATCCTTTCCATCAGAGACCTGTACCTATTTCTTCCTGGCAATCAAAACCAAATTCAAGCACAGGTTAATCTCCTATCAGTGGTTACCTTTGAAGAGTGAAGGGGAAAAGTAAGGGAAAGTGCATGAAATTTGTTCACTTATGCTTCACTTTTTGTTGTTGTTGTTCAATTAAATATTTTTGAAAACATGATTAAATAAAAAAAGATTATGGAGGGTTGTAAAGGTGGCTCAGTGATTGAGTGCTTGCCTTGCATTCATGAGGCTCTGGGTTCGATTCCTCAGCACCACATAAGCAGAAAAAGCCAGAAATGGTGTTGTGACTTAAGTGGTAGAGTGCTAGCCTTGAGCTGAAGAGTTGAGGGACAGGGTCCAGGCCCAGAGTTGAGGCCCCACACTGACAAAAAAAAAAAAAGATTATGGAGATAAGGCACTGGTGACTCATGCTTACAAATTTAGCTACTCAATTGGCTGAGACCTAAAGGATTGTGGTTCAAAGACAATCCTAGCAGAATCTGTAAGATTCTATCTTCAATTTACCAGCAAAATGCTGGAGGCATAGTCAAGTGGTAGAGTGCCAACAATTAACAAGAAATCTGAGCAACAGTAGCAATAAGACAAGATGCAAACATAAAGAGGATCCAAACAGGGAAAGATGAAGTAAAACTCTCCCTCTTCACAGATGACATGATCTTGTATTTAAAGAACCCCATGGGGAATGGGAAGGTGGCTCAGTGGTAGAGCGCTTACCTTGTATGCATGAGGTCCTGGGTTCAATTCCTCAGTACCACATAAGCAAAAAGAAAAAAGCCGGAAATGGCACTGTTGCTCAAGTGGTAGAGCACTAGCCTTGAGCTGAAGAGCTGAGCGACAGTGCCCAGGCCCAGAGTTCAGGCCCCACGACCGGACCCCCCCCCCAAAAAAAAGAATCCCATGGATTCCACTCCCAAATTACTCAAGCAGATTTGAAACTTTGGCAAAGAAGCAGGGTATAAAATTAGCCCTCAAAAATCAATGGCTTTTCTGTATGTCAACAATGAAAAAAGTGTGGCTGAAATCAGGAAAGCAACTCCTTTTGAAATAGTCCTGCAAAAAATAAAATACCTAGGAGTTAAATAAAGAAGTGAAGGACCTCTACGATGAAAACTTTAAAAACCTGAAAAAGGAAATTAAAGCAGAACTTAGGAAGTGGAATAATCTCCCATGCTCCTGGATTGGAAGGATCAACATTCTGAAAATGGCAATACTTCCCAAGGCTATCTACAAATTCAATGCAATACCTAGCAATATTGCAAGCTCATTCTTCAATGAACTAGAAGAAGAAATCCAAAAATTCATATTGAACAATAAAAGACCCCGAAGAGAAAAAATAATCCTTAACAGAAAGAACAGTGCTGGAAGAATATCAATACCAAATTTCAAACTACTACAAAGCCATAGTAATCAAAACAGCTGGGTACTGGCACAAGAACAGACCTGAAGGCCAATGGAATAGAAATGAAGACCCAGAAATGAACCCACAGACCTATAGCCACCTAATCTTCCATAAGGGAGCTAAAAAAAAAAAAAAGAATGGAAGAAAGACAGCCTCTTCAGTAAATGGTGCTGGCAAAATTGGTTAATCACCTGTAGAAAACTAAAGCTAGATCCTTATATATCACCCTGCACCAGAATCAACTCCAAATGGATCAAAGACCTTGGAGTCAAAGCAGACACCCTGAAAACATTACAGGAAGGAATAGGAGACATTCTAGGACTCTGTGGCACAGGCCAAAATCTTTTCTTAATAAAGACCCAGAAACACAACAAATCAAAGAAAGGTTTGACAAATGGGACTGCATCAAACTGCAGAGCTTCTGCATGGCAAAGGATATAGATAGCAAAATCAATAGAAAGCCCACGGATTCGGAGAAGATCTTCACTAGCCATACAAATGACAAGGGTCTCAGATCTAAAATATACTTGGAACTCAAAAAATTAAATCCCCCAACAACAACTACTCAAAGAAACAACTGCCCAATAAATAAGTGGGCTAAAGACTTAAAGAGAAACTTCTCTGAAGAGGAAACAAGAATGGCCAATAGACACATGAAGAGATGCTCAACCTCCCTAGCCATAAAAGAAATGCAGATCAAAACAACTTTGAGATTCCACCTCACCCCAGTTAGAATGGCTATAATCAAGAAATCTAATAACCACAGATGCTGGAGGTGATGTGGCCAAAAGGGAACCCTACTGCATTGCTGGTGGGACTGTAAACTTGTTCAACCACTTTGGAAAGCAGTATGGAG
This sequence comes from Dipodomys merriami, assembly GCF_024711535.1. NCBI lineage: Eukaryota > Metazoa > Chordata > Mammalia > Rodentia > Heteromyidae > Dipodomys > Dipodomys merriami. The sequence goes on along the minus strand of NW_027206512.1, from coordinate 18,479,900 downwards.
GTTCCTCAAACGACTTCACATAGAGCTCCCCTATGACCCAGCAATCCCATT